>NC_086444.1:516416937-516716937 GCF_028390025.1 Pseudophryne corroboree | reverse complement strand
TGTGTGGTGTAATGTGAATTGCCACTATAATGTGGCTACGCACCTTCCCCACGAAGTAACTCCCCTAAATTTTTGCTGCGCGCCTTCGGCGCGCACTGTCCATGCTTTAGCGTGTGGAAATGGGTACAACAAGCATTACAATATGTACATCATTTTGCCCACCTAACTTAAAAATGTGCCCTCCCTGTGATCAGCAACCTGCCCTAAAAAGTGAACACTATCATGTGTAGCTGGCACTGCTGGGAGTCATGTCACGTGTAGCTGGCACTGCCGGAGGGCATGTCATGTGTAGCTGGCACTGCTGGGGGGCGAGACCACGCCCACTTTTTCAGGAGGCCACACCCACTTTTTCAGGAGCGCGCGCCTTCGGCGCGCGCATGGGGGAGGGGGGGGGGCACTTTTAAATTTTCTCGCTCAGGGTGCTAGTAGGCCTGGAGCCGGCCCTGGCTTCTTGCGTAACGTGATTAAATTTTTATCCGTCGCCACTATTGGCCACAAGGCTTTGAAAGCTCGGGGAACGACTGGGCTAGATGTGTTGTATCTAGACACAAAGGGTAAGATCTGCTGGTCATTCTTGTTTTTTTGTTTAAGGAGATCACTCCTGTTCATGGCTGCTACTTGTTGCTCGTGTTCACGAAAGGGTCCACTTTTATAACCTCTGTTAAACCGTTTAGTTACGTCAGTCAGTGCATCTTTGAGTTTGTCAGGGTCGCTGGTAATCCTCGCTGCCCTAATGTATTGTGACTTTGGTAAGCCTCTTTTGAGGGCTGCTGGGTGGTGGCTGTTATACCGCAATACAGTATTTTTATCGGTGGGTTTGTGATATACCTCTGTGTGTATCACGTTGTCTTTAATGATCACGTTCACATATAGGTAATTTAACCTGCTCGAGTCGCATTGAGCCGTGACCATAATAGGTGAATTCCTGTTGTTGATAGAAGTAATGAAGGCATCAAATCTTTCTTTGCCTCCAGTCCACAGTATAAAGACATTGTCTATGTACCTGGAGTAGAAAATGATGTATTTGGTGAATTTGCCACTCTTGAAAAACATTAGTTATTCTTCCATCAGCATGAACACGTTGGCAAAAGAGGGGGACACGTTACTTCCCATAGAGTAGCCGCTTACTTGGCGGTAAAACCTCCCATCGAATAAAAAGTAATTGCGGGTTAACGTTAGTTCTAATAACTTAAGAAACAACGTGTGGTCTAGAATTCGCATTTTTGTTTGAATTAAAAATGCTTCCATAGCTGTAAGTCCTTGATCGTGCAGTATGCTCGTGTAGAGACTGCAAATGTCTACTGTACAGATGATGGTCCCCGAAGGTATAATGGCAACGGATTTTAGCTGATTAAGGAAGCTGGTAGTGTCTTTAATGTGATTCGGTTGTTGGTTAATTAGTGGCTGGAGAATACTGTCCAGGAATATAGAAATGGGCTGGAAAAGTGCGTTGTGTGCAGAGATGATGGGTCTGCCCGGCGGACTATCCATACATTTATGGATTTTTGGCACTAAAAACAGTAACGGCACCACGGGGAACTCTTGTTTTAGAGCGCCACATAGTTTGGTGGAAATCAAACCAGTAGAAGATGCTAAATCCAATATATCATCAACTTCCGTCTTATATTGTTTAGTGGGATCGGTGGTCAGTGCCTCATATACATTGCCGTCTGCCAGTGTTAGGATCTCCTGCTCTGTGCTGCCACGTCGCCATGGCAACCGGGAGGCAAGTGTTAGCGAAGTAACCTGAGCGCAGCTGATACTCCGGTCCGGGTTTTTACTGTGTAGTGGTTACAGGCTCCCTGCACGGCAGGGAATCCGGCGCTGGTTTTGTGCTCACAGTCTGTGAGGTCTGAGTGGGGCGTGGACAGCACCTGCTATATAAACCATCCTCTCAGGCTAGGCAAATGCTGCTGAATCTTTGTTTGTTAGTCAGTTCCAGAGAGTTAGCTAGTACTGTGTGACTTTGTATTTACTTGTTGCTTACTGCGAATAGGCCTTGGGATTCGGTACTTCATTCTGCCAATCCGGACCTAGCAGTAAGACTGGAGTCAGTTGTTTGACCTGCTGGGGTTCTTTTGCTATTCTGTGAACCCAGCAGGTTTGCGGCTGTACTCTCAGACCTGCTTGCTTAATCCTCCCTCACTGTGCAGGGCGTCCAGGTGTCAGTTTAGTGGCAGTAAGCTGAACCTGTGCCTTGCAAGTGGGGGTTAGGATTGTGGATACTCTCCTTGTGTCTATATTTCTATCTCTGACCAAGGAGTTTATTCCCACACCCGTTGGTAACCCTTTGGGGTTTTTTCTGTTGCTCTTAGCAACATCATTTCAGGTGCTCCACATGTGAAATCACTACACATCGCTTCATTGTCCGCTCTATTCCATCTGAGCATTCCTGACACTAGGGAGACACCCAATTCCTGAGCCTTTGGGCTTCCCCGTTCACTTTGTGTTTATTAGTTATTCCATCACCTCCTGTGTATGTTATGTTATACTGTCTGTGAGTTCATTTGCTTTGCTTCCCTCTCTGTTCATACACTGGTATACTCCTGTTAGCACTGGTGTGCGTAACATATTCAGCAGCCCTACTCCTGTTGAAATTTTGTGGGAATATGGAGCATACCCCTCAAAATACTTTGCAACAGGTGGTCGATCAGGTGCAGGTCCTGACTCGACAATTTAATGAGATGTCCATTAAAATGAACACCCCGCAGGCCGCTAGCGGAGCTCCCGCAGCAGCAGCGGCAAGTTCAGGGGTTAAGGAGCCGAAAGTAAATCTCCCAGATCGTTTTTCTGGAGATCGCTCGCAGTTCTTTTGTTTCAAGGAGAGCTGTAAGCTATATTTCAGGCTTAGGCCCCAGTCTTCTGGGTTGGAGATTCAGCGGGTGGGCATGGTGATTTCCTTGCTACAAGGAGACCCACAGGTCTGGGCATATGGGTTACAGCCTGACTGTCCGTCGCTTAAAAGTGTTGATGCTTTTTTTACGGCACTGGGCACTTTGTATGATGACCCTGACAAGATGGCTTCAGCCGAGGCTCAGATTACGGTTCTTAAGCAAGGGCGACGGCCAGCTGAGGTTTATAGTACGGAGTTTCGGAGGTTGGCTCATGATACCCAGTGGAATGACCCAGCCCTGAGAAACCAGTACCGAAGAGGCCTTTCTGACCAGATAAAGGACCAACTGGTACAATATCCCTCGCCTGATAGCTTAGATCAGCTCATGCAGTTATCCATCCGGGTGGATAGACGGCTGAGAGAGCGTAGGCTTGAAAGGGAGACCGCAGTTTCCTTTTTTCCCAAGGGAACCTCAGACTCTGAGGAATATTCCGAGGAGCCTATGCAGATTGGGGCTACCCGCCTCTCCTCGCGTGAGAAGACACGGAGGAGACAGCAGGGTTTGTGTTTGTACTGTGGGAATAAAGGTCATGTTGTAGTATCATGCCCAGAAAAACCGGAAAACTTCAGGGCCTGAGGGTGATGGGAAATATCCTGTCAGGCCAGAAGTCAGAATTTCCCAAAAAGCCTTTTCTCATTCCGGTGACTTTGGAGATCCTCGGTCAAACTGTAAAGACTGAGGCCTTTGTTGACAGTAGGGCCGATGGGGTTTTCATGGACCGTCAATTCGCCCTGGAACACTCTGTTCCCTCAGTACCTTTGGCATCAGAGCTTGAGATCTGTGAGTTAAACGGGGAACCATTGTCCCAGGGTAAAATTACCTCCTGCACCAGCCAAATTCCTTTGTTTATTGGAGCCGCACACTCTGAAAAATTGTCTTTTTATGTGACTGTCTGTTCTTTTGCCCCATTGGTTTTGGGGTTACCCTGGTTAAGGGCCCATAACCCTCAATTTGACTGGGTCTCTGGGGAGATTCTTAGTTGGGGTAGTGATTGTTTCAGGAGTTGCTTGAGCCTTCCAGTCAGGCTCTCGCAGCTAAGTTTGCCAGGATTGCCAGGATGTTATGCAGATTTTGCGGATGTGTTCTCCAAAAAAGTTGCAGAGGTACTACCTCCCCATCGCCCCTATGACTGTGCCATTGATTTGTTGCCGGATGCTAAGCTTCCCAAGAGCAGGTTGTACTCCCTGTCACGTCCTGAGACTCAGGCTATGGCAGAGTACATTCAGGAGAACTTGGCTAAGGGATTTATCAGACCCTCACAGTCCCCAGTTGGGTCGGGGTTCTTTTTCGTGGGTAAAAAGGACGGTTCGTTGCGACCCTGCATCGACTTCAGGGAATTGAACCGTATCACGATTAAAAACTCGTACCCACTGCCTCTCATTTCGGTTTTGTTTGACCAGCTTCGTACTGCCACCATTTTTTCTAAGATTGACCTACGCGGTGCTTACAATCTAATCCGAATAAGAGAGGGGGATGAATGGAAGACTGCCTTTAATACCCACTCAGGGCATTATGAATATTTGGTGATACCTTTTGGGCTCTCTAATGCCCCGGCAGTCTTCCAGGAATTCATGAACGATGTGCTCAGGGAATATTTGGATAGATTCTTAGTTGTTTATCTAGATGACATCCTAATCTTCTCTCATTCCCTGGAGGAACATCGGAAGCATGTACGCTTAGTCCTCCAGAAACTCAGAGACCACCAGCTTGGGGCGAAGCTGGAGAAGTGCGAGTTTGAAGTCCAGCAAATCGCATTTCTAGGGTATATTATCTCCTCAGAAGGTTTCCAAATGGAGGGTTCTAAGGTACAGGCAGTCCTGGATTGGGTGCAGCCCACTAGTTTGAAGGCGCTTCAGCGTTTTCTGGGCTTTGCGAATTTTTATAGACGGTTTATCGCTGGATTTTCGTCTATAGTGGCCCACTTTGTGGCACTCACTAAGAAAGGGGCGGATGTTGCTCACTGGTCTTGTGAGGCCAAAGCGGCCTTTGCCCGTCTCAAAAGGGCATTTGTCTCGGCCAAGGTGCTGCGACACCCAGATCCAGAGCGTCCTTTTGTGGTAGAAGTGGATGCCTCTGAGATAGGTATTGGGGCAGTGCTCTCTCAGATAGGGGTGTCTGATAATCGCCTTCATCCCTGTGCTTACTTTTCCCGTAAATTTTCGTCTGCCGAGATGAATTATGATGTGGGTAACCGGGAATTGTTGGCTATAAAGGATGCACTCGGGGAGTGGAGACACTGGCTTGAGGGGGCTAAGTTTGTGGTCTCAATTCTCACCGACCATAAGAATCTGGCATATTTAGAGTCAGCGAAGCGGCTCAATGCCAGGCAGGCACGATGGGCTTTGTTTTTTGCTCGCTTTAATTTTTTGATAACATATTGCCCTGGGTCAAAAAACATCAAGGCTGATGCGCTCTCGCGGAGTTTTGCTCCAGTTCAAGAGACCACCGAGGAGCCATTGCCCATTGTGTCCCCATCATGTATTAAAGTGGGCATTACCCAGGACCTCTTGTCATTAGTCCTTAGAGCACAGGAGCAGGCTCCTCCAGACCTTCCGGTAGGTCTCTTGTTTGTGCCTCCTAGGTTAAGACAGCAAGTGTTCCTGGAATTCCATGCCAAGAGGTCGGCAGGGCATCCGGGTATTGCCAGAACTCGGGAGTTGCTGTCTAGGGCGGTGTGGTGGCCCTCGGTGGCTAGGGATGTGGATCAGTGGGTTCGGGCATGTGACGTTTGTGCCCGAAATAAAACTCCTAGAGGGGTTCCTGTCGGCCCATTACATCCACTCTCTATTCCGTCTAAGCCATGGACCCACATTTCCATGGATTTTGTGGTGGACTTGCCCAAATCCTCGGGGATGACAGCCATTTGGGTTGTCGTTGACAGGTTTTCGAAGATGGCGCATTTCGTTCCACTGGTTGGGTTGCCATCGGCCAGACGCCTGTCTGAGTTATTTATGCAGCATGTTGTGCGCCTCCACGGGTTGCCACTTGATGTGGTCTCTGACCGTGGATCCCAGTTTGTGGCCAAATTCTGGAGGGCATTTTGTTCTGATCTCCAGATTTCTGTGAGCTTGTCGTCAGGCTACCATCCACAGTCTAATGGGCAGACTGAGAGGGTGAACCAGTCCTTGGAGCAGTTCCTCAGGTGTTATGTCTCCTAGTGTCATACTGACTGGGTTGCTCATCTGTCCATGGCGGAGTTTGCCTTTAACAACGCGGCTCACTCTGCTACAGGGATCTCTCCCTTCCTTTGTGTGTATGGGCATCATCCTAAGGCCAATTCTTTTGACCCCCTGGATTCCACGCCTGGTGGTTCCTCTGTTGTTTCGGTCCTTAGGGGTATTTGGAGGAAAGTGAAGAAAGCCCTTGTGTCTGTGTCATTAGTGACCAAAAGGGGTTTTGATAAGCGGAGAATACCCTGCAGCTTCAAATTAGGAGACTTCGTCTGGTTGTCCACCAAGAATTTGAAGTTGAGACAGCCATCTCATAAGTTAGGCCCCCGGTTCATCGGCCCTTATAAGATCACCAGGGTTATCAATCCGGTGGCATTTCAGTTAGATCTGCCCCGTTCATTGGGTATCAATAAAACATTTCATTGTTCCCTTTTAAAACTGGCGGTTAGTAATCCTTCTTCCAGTGGAAGACCTTCTCCTCTTCTGATACAGGGTCAGAGGGAGTTTGTGGTTGAAAGGATTCTTGACTCCAAGATGGTTTGGGGTCGGCTGTCATTTTTGGTGCACTGGAAGGGGTATGGCCCGGAGGAGCGGTCGTGGGTGCGCAGTTGTGATCTTCATGCCCCCAGACTGATACGCTCTTTCTTCTCGCAGTTCCCCGATAAACCCAGTGGTAGGGGTTCTTTGACCCCTCGTCAGAGGGGGGGTACTGTTAGGATCTCCTGCTCTGTGCTGCCACGTCGCCATGGCAACCGGGAGGCAAGTGTTAGCGAAGTAACCTGAGCGCAGCTGATACTCCGGTCCGGGTTTTTACTGTGTAGTGGTTACAGGCTCTGTGCACGGCAGGGAATCCGGCGCTGGTTTTGTGCTCACAGTCTGTGACGTCTGAGTGGGGCGTGGACAGCACCTGCTATATAAACCATCCTCTCAGGCTAGGCAAATGCTGCTGAATCTTTGTTTGTTAGTCAGTTCCAGAGAGTTAGCTAGTACTGTGTGACTTTGTATTTACTTGTTGCTTACTGCGAATAGGCCTTGGGATTCGGTACTTCATTCTGCCAATCCGGACCTAGCAGTAAGACTGGAGTCAGTTGTTTGACCTGCTGGGGTTCTTTTGCTATTCTGTGAACCCAGCAGGTTTGCGGCTGTACTCTCAGACCTGCTTGCTTAATCCTCCCTCACTGTGCAGGGCGTCCAGGTGTCAGTTTAGTGGCAGTAAGCTGAACCTGTGCCTTGCAAGTGGGGGTTAGGATTGTGGATACTCTCCTTGTGTCTATATTTCTATCTCTGACCAAGGAGTTTATTCCCACACCCGTTGGTAGCCCTTTGGGGTTTTTTCTGTTGCTCTTAGCAACATCATTTCAGGTGCTCCACATGTGAAATCACTACACATCGCTTCATTGTCCGCTCTATTCCATCTGAGCATTCCTGACATTAGGGAGTGTTGCCTTATAGGTAATTGTCTGCACTTAGTCTAATATTAGGGCAATAGATGTTGTCTGAATCAAAATATAATTCATTATAAATAGGCGATGTTACCATAGTGGACAGTATAGTGGATATATATAGTAAGGAATAGATATGAAATAAGTTTGAATGTATGAGGTAATGTTTAGCTGATTTAAGAAATTAGGTTTGTGTATGTGTTTATATAGATATACTGTATATTTGTGTTTTACTGCAAGATGGTAAAAAATAGTGTAGGGAACAGGTTTATTCTGCTCTAGTCATAAATAAGGCCAGAGAGGTTACAGTAAGATCAAGAGTCATTGTAGAGAAAAGGTATTAGGCCATAAATGATAATAGGTATGTGACAGAGCTCTGTTGGTCATTGGAAGTCACAGGTGTGCTTACAGTAGATCAGAATCTACTGGTTTGTCTATTGTCCAGTGAAGGTTAAAAGCTAGGGAGTATAAATTAACTACTATGAAAAGAGATCACATCCATTGATAAAACATTGTGTAACCGACCCCAGGAAAACTTGTCAATACAACAGAACTTTGGATGAAAAGACATTCCAGATTTTACAATACTATACTTGCTTAAGGCAGTGTGGACACCACACTTTTATGACACCATGCCTCCGTGAACAGGACACGACAGCCCAGTTCAATGTTTGTTTTATTACACCTTGGAATCTGACAAACCTATAATTACCTATTCCATTGGAAACTATGAGAATATGATAGTTTGAATTGGTAAAATATGAGATAAAAGGACCAGACTTGTAGTTAGAAGGAAGAGGGAGAGGGAGAAGAAGAAGGAGAAGGAAGGAAGTCAGTCAGGAGGAGAAGTCATCGAGAACATGCAGAAGGAATGATTCTTGGGATGGCAATCTTTAACTTGCAAGTATAAATATGATAATAATTGAAACTGTTTGTGAAACTTATGTCATGTTGTTTTATGTTATGTAACGAAGGAAACATAGCATAGCTTAATATAATTATAATTAGTATATATATCACTACTGTGTATATCTTATTCTGTACGATTTGATCTGCCTGTAAATAAAGAATCATATAAAAAGAGCGGTAATATTCAAGCTTGAACTCTCTTTAAGGAATCTTAACTTCATAATTTCATAAGTCATATATATATAAGGACTGCATATATTTATCAGCCAATTAATTTGTAAGCCTGACATAATATATTTGCAGATATATATGATAACGCATATTAATTTAAATATATCCATATATTAATAACCATATATGTTATATTAAATATAAATATTCATAAATATGATTCCAAAAAGCAATATTGGCGACCACGAATTGGACTTGTTATTACTGAATCTGATTATCTGATTTATAATATTTATGAGGAGTAGCAAATGCTATAAGCTGGCTACCAAATCTGCAGAATCACGGTGGGGATGTATCTATGAAAATTTATTACCATTGTGTAATGTCAATTTTGTATTCTGTATAACCTAGGATAAATGTGTTAGTGCAATATACGTTATTTTAACTAACATAATATCTATTAGGAAGCAGCACCAATGGCTATAAGCCTGCTGGCAAAGTACAAGATCACCGTGGAATAGGTTTCAAATGAGAATAAAGAATTTAAAGGCCTAGAATAGAAAATGTGCACAGTGGAAATGAGTATTTCCAAATAAATGAATAAATGTACCAGGTATTAGAGTTTAACCTTAAGACACCGGTCAATCTTAAGGAGAGGATACCTTCAGTACTAAAAACAAAGAATATAAAAATTTAGCATTGTAAATGATTGCAATGTTAAAAATGCAAAAGTTTTCTGTAGCATTAAGAAAAATGCGCAGAACTGCGGCTTTAGAAGCCAAACAGAAATGTAAAGAAGAATCAGGTTCGCGTCTTCGTAAGGCGTGCCTGACCATTAATGCAAAAATGCATTCATTATTTAAGTCCCTTAAACAGAAAAATAAACAGAAAAAGTTTGGGGCAGAAGCAAAAAGCCTGGCAGATTGTAAGCAAACTGTCATGACCTCTCAGGAGGAGATAAAAGGAAGTACAAGGGAGAACATTGTAGATGTAGGTGAGACTCAGGACAGCATTGTCCATGTGCAGCACACAGAGTCTGCTATGGTCACACAGACCACCAGCAGAACAGCCTCTTTGGTAAAAGAAGAAAGTAGCAATGTGCCGGATGTGTCTATCATCAGACAGCACATTAATGTAAAGGAGGTAGCAGCAATAGGAGATGTCCCCTATACTGTTTCTACTAAAGGGGAAGATTATTGTAACCCAGATTATGAGTATTCTGCTGAATACACTCTCAGAGTTCCCAATGTAAATGAAGAATTTGTTATGCCCTTAGGCAAAGGTGAATTGTCAGCAGATTTAAACACTGATAGCTGCAGTACAGTGCACACAGGGGTGGAGAAGTTCCCCATGGTGAAAACTCCCATGGCAACCAGAGTTGCAAACCTTGAAATGTATTCACCTGGAAACATGTTTAAAGGGAAAATCCATGAAATTAATTCAGGAATGCATGTTTACAAACAAAGTTCCCAAACTTTTGTAACCCCCACACAACACTCAGAGAAATCTAGTGATGGTGCAAATGTTTGCATGCTCTCAGAGAGACCACATGCAGAGTGTCATTCTGCAAACCACACACCAATTAACAATGACACAAAGTATCACCAGGATGAGAATCTTTTTATGCCCTGGCGCCATAACCATTTTATTACAGGTGTGGAAAGACAGAAAGCCCTGGGACCTGCAATACATATTTGGCAAAGTCTAACAAGTTTCTCTCCCCACAAGAATATTTTTCAGGAAATACAAGATGCTTCAAGACCAAGAAGCCATGCCAAGCAGCAAACGCTATGGTTGGAGACAGTCTGGGACCAGGCTGCATCACAAGGGAGTATGGTCACAAGTGAATACGGTAGTATCATTCCTTTACTTGTTAGATCCAATGTAGCCATTGTTTGCTTTGATGTTCCAACAGCCACAGTTTCCAAATTAAACCTGCATCATATCTGCAGCGACAATTGTGCTGCCATTGACACACAAGGTGACAGGAAAGATTGGCACAGGCCAGAAACAATTGTTTGTTTGTTATTCAATCTTTAAAGACACATTTGTAAATTCTGTACCTGATAACATGCAGCAGATAGGACAGAATGCATAGCACGGAAGGTTAAATCACTGTATAAATATCTGTGATATTCATTGTATGTCTTTTTGTTTGATTCATAGTAATCCTGGCAACCTGTATACAGAATGGTGCAAGACTCCAAAAAGACTCTAATTTACAAGGGAAAAGGTCTTCATTAACCCTTTCATCGCTGCTATCCAGCAAAATCTACATAGCATCCCTAAAGACTGATATATGGATAAATCCTCAAGGAGTTTTCCAGTTTCACAAGAAAGGGGAAGGTTTTCATTAACCCTTTCATCACAAGTAATCATTACTTGTCTTTCAAACTACATGTACACCCCCACAACAGTGTACAGCACATCTCATCACTGTGATTATACAGAACTGTCTCATCCCTTCATATACCTTAATCAAATATATGTAAACATTTGTCTGATATATATATATATATATATATATATATATATTTTATGTAATTGTATTATATACCTTGTAAATATTTTATGTTTTTTTTAATATTACACAGTAGATACTACCTATGCTTCCTTCGTAAAAGCTTCAAAAGTAATTAAATATCTAATACAGGATGGTATACCACGTTTTAACAAATTGGGACAAGATTATTAAGTGGGATGAATAATTCTCTTAATAAAGACTGTAACAAGTCAAAGGGAATTATTTGTAGCGTAACAGGGTCAACTGTATATGCACATGGCTGCATATAAAATAATACTGGATGGAATTAGATTTAGTCAAAGCCATTCCTAAAAGATATTTAATATCTGTTTGAAGCAAAATTGTATTCATTTATTGTATTGATAGGATGTTACTATATACACATCAAAAGCATTTTAAATAATTATTAGTCAAAATATAGGTAGGATAGAAAACGCCTTTATATGGGTTAAACTGGTATAAGGTTATGTAAGATTGAGATGTATAAATAGGTACAAGGTAGAATAAGGAGATTTAAGACTGCATGGTAATTTATTCAGTGAGGAAATACAGTAAACAGAGTAGGTGTACTACTCACAGCCATTTGTGGTACTATTGCCCGAAGACAATTAAGACCTACTATTAACAAGCAAGGAAAGAAAGAAAGAAAGAAAGAAAGAAAGAAAGAAAGAAAGAAAGAAAGAAAGAAAGAAAGAAAGAAAGAAAGAAAGAAAGAAAAAAAAAAAAGACTTTCATATATGACTGTTCTATTCAAAATCACAACCTGTTTTGTGCAAAGCAATATGGACACTGGTCACAACTGCGGCATTGGATAAACGCAAAGGAAACAGAACTGCTAAATACTGTATAAAGACCATTACCGAGGGTCATCACAAGTACTGAGTTGCAAACTCAAGATCATAGTACGCAAAATACACAGCCCTCTGCCTCAAACAGCGAAATGGCAAGCAAACGCAAGGCGTCTCCAATTGCAAGCAAACCACGCAGATGACAGTCTTATCCCAGTAAATTGCTACAGCCAAGAACAGCAAAAATGTCCAAACGTACTGATCCAGATACAGAAAAAAAGGTCTACAATTGGGCTATGGTATTCCAAATGTCTGTAGAAATTAGTTTTCCTCATGAATACTGAATAAAAACCTCAGTCTTGGTCTGCTTTAGTTAAAAAGTAGAATAAGGTTAGGTAAGCTAAGAATTTTTAGAGATTTTTAAAATCACAATGGTTATTATTATTACACTTATGGTATATATTAGGGTTACAACAAAAGTTATGTTTTGAAGAAATATTTTGAAATGTATTTGGAAGCAATTACGCTAGTTTAATGTGTGGCCAATCAAAATAATTTCTCATGGCCACAAGGGGGCGACTGTTGCCTTATAGGTAATTGTCTGCACTTAGTCTAATATTAGGGCAATAGATGTTGTCTGAATCAAAATATAATTCATTATAAATAGGCGATGTTACCATAGTGGACAGTATAGTGGATATATATAGTAAGGAATAGATATGAAATAAGTTTGAATGTATGAGGTAATGTTTAGCTGATTTAAGAAATTAGGTTTGTGTATGTGTTTATATAGATATACTGTATATTTGTGTTTTACTGCAAGATGGTAAGAAATAGTGTAGGGAACAGGTTTATTCTGCTCTAGTCATAAATAAGGCCAGAGAGGTTACAGTAAGATCAAGAGTCATTGTAGAGAAAAGGTATTAGGCCATAAATGATAATAGGTATGTGACAGAGCTCTGTTGGTCATTGGAATTCACAGGTGTGCTTACAGTAGATCAGAATCTACTGGTTTGTCTATTGTCCAGTGAAGGTTAAAAGCTAGGGAGTATAAATTAACTACTATGAAAAGAGATCACATCCATTGATAAAACATTGTGTAACCGACCCCAGGAAAACTTGTCAATACAACAGAACTTTGGATGAAAAGACATTCCAGATTTTACAATACTATACTTGCTTAAGGCAGTGTGGACACCACACTTTTATGACACCATGCCTCCGTGAACAGGACACGACAGCCCAGTTCAATGTTTGTTTTATTACACCTTGGAATCTGACAAACCTATAATTACCTATTCCATTGGAAACTATGAGAATATGATAGTTTGAATTGGTAAAATATGAGATAAAAGGACCAGACTTGTAGTTAGAAGGAAGAGGGAGAGGGAGAAGAAGAAGGAGAAGGAAGGAAGTCAGTCAGGAGGAGAAGTCATCGAGAACATGCAGAAGGAATGATTCTTGGGATGGCAATCTTTAACTTGCAAGTATAAATATGATAATAATTGAAACTGTTTGTGAAACTTATGTCATGTTGTTTTATGTTATGTAACGAAGGAAACATAGCATAGCTTAATATAATTATAATTAGTATATATATCACTACTGTGTATATCTTATTCTGTACGATTTGATCTGCCTGTAAATAAAGAATCATATAAAAAGAGCGGTAATATTCAAGCTTGAACTCTCTTTAAGGAATCTTAACTTCATAATTTCATAAGTCATATATATATAAGGACTGCATATATTTATCAGCCAATTAATTTGTAAGCCTGACATAATATATTTGCAGATATATATGATAACGCATATTAATTTAAATATATCCATATATTAATAACCATATATGTTATATTAAATATTAATATTCATAAATATGATTCCATAAAGCAATAGGAGACACCCAATTCCTGAGCCTTTGGGCTTCTCCGTTCACTTTGTGTTTATTAGTTATTCCATCACCTCCTGTGTATGTTATGTTATACTGTCTGTGAGTTCGTTTGCTTCGCTTCCCTCTCTGTTGATACACCGGTATACTCCTGTTAGCACTGGTGTGCGTAACACAGGGTTAATTGCAAACTGTCTTGCCCGGCTCACTGCATGTGTGATGTCAGGGCGAGTCCCAATACTTGCATACATTAAGATACCAACAGCATTTTGATAAGGAATCTCTCTCATTTCATCTATATTCTCCTGGCTGGTTGGTGACTTGGCCTTTACCATCTTCATGCTTTTGTCAATAGGGGTGCTCACTGGTTTTGCATCAGACATTCCATACTTGCTAAGTATTGCCTCAATGCATGTCTGTTGATCAATTGTAACAGTCACATCTTTCAGGTTTTGTACAATTATCATGCCTAACAAATGATTTGCAGGGCCTAGATCCTTTAACTTGAGTCTTTGTTTCAGCTGCTGTTTTGCATCAGTAATGTGCTCTTCTTGACCTGCTAGCAATATATCATCCACATACACAACTATGATGAACCGCTTTTCTTCTATAGTTTTGTGATGTAAGCAGTGATCAGTCGCTGACCTAACAAAGTTCATCTCTAGCAGCACAGCATCCAGCTTTACATTTCAACAACGACCACTTTGCTATAGGCCGTACAAAGATTTCTTTAAGAGGCAAACTTTTCCCTCTTAGAACATACTCTCATCATAATGTTCAGGTGGTCCCAAATAAATCTACTCAATTAACTCTCCATTTAGGACTGCAGTATCAAAGTCTAACTGGTATAACCAGTTTACTCAAGCATTTCCATAATGTCCCTTTTAGTATCTTCATGCTTCTGTATTTTATGAAAATGTACTTCATTATTTTCTGTACTATATTATGCTATGTATCTGTTAAGCGCCTTGAGTCCTATTGGAGAAAGAGCACTATATAAATAAAATTATTATTATTATTATTATTATTATTATTATTATTATTATTATTATAACAACAAATCATGAAGTGTATCAATGGCAATGACTAACCTCAAGGTGCTGTACCTTATGACAGGTGAAAAGATCACTCTGTATTCGATCCTGGATTTTTGTGCGTATCCTTTAGCAACAGTGCGGGCTTTATAAAGAGCAATAGTCCCGTCTGGATTCGACATTCTGCAAAAGACCGACTTGTTCTTGATTGTCTTTCGGTTACTCGGCCTGTCAACTACAGTCCATGTACTGTTATCATCCAGAGCTGACAGCTCTGTATATATTGCTGACTTCCATTCTTTCCAGTCAATACTTGAATTTTCTTCCTGTATATTTTGGGGTTCACAATAAGCTATATTTGCATATTCCTCACTGTATCTTTTGTATGGAACACCTTTCTTGCTCCTCATGGAACTCCTGTTTCCTGATTGGGTATCCGCATTAACTCTTCCAGGTTCAGACACGCTTTCTGCTGCCTGTACATCCAGCAATACATATTGTTGCTGTGATTCTTGTTCCACTGTTCCAGTGATTGGTGCTGTCTCATGAATCACCACGTCTCTAGACTTTAGAAGATGTTTATTTGTAATGTCCCAAAGCCTGTATTATTTGCTTGCTTCAAAGTATCCTAGCATAATACATTCCACTGACTTTGGATCTAATTTCCATCTTTTCTCCTTAGGTATATGTGCATAAGCTTTACAGCTGAAGACACAGAGATGATTGACAGCTGGCTTTTTCTTGGACCCCGCCTTCAGTGGCGTTTTACCTTTTACAGCTACTGTGGGCGCATGGTTTTTAAGATATACTGCAGTAGACACTGCTTCCGTCCAAAAGCTTTTCTCCAGGCCTGCGTCACTCAACATAGTCCGTGCTCTCTCAACAATTGTACGATTTACACGCTCACTCAGACCATTTTGTTCTGGCGTATAAGCAATTGTTAGTTGATGCTGTATGCCATATTTTTTCAGGAACTGTGATAAAACTCTGTTGTCATGCTCTCTGCCATTGTCGGATCTCAAGACTTTTAATTTCAGACCCGTCTGAGTCTCCACCAGGTTCTTGTATTCCACAATTTTATCGACAACTTCACTTTTAGCTTTCATGAAACAAACGTGTCATCCTTGTGGCATCATCAATAAATGTTATAAAATTTTAAAACAATTATATGCTTGATATAATTATATCAGGTGCTATTATATAATAAGTGAAATATAGGCCAGTCTCAATTAAAAATATGCAGCTCCCATAGGTACTCTGTAATACCACAATAAACACAAAACAATTTCAAGTGCAAAGACAGAGGGAGTGCATAAGAATAATTTTAGTGGTAAAAAAGAACACTTTTAATATTCACAAGCGATAAAAACATTTATCAAGTATCAACATATCTCCGTAACCACAATGCTTTTTTTGTGATGGAGTCAATTCATATAATTGGGAATGAGTAAGTATCTGATTCAATGAACCAAAGTTCCTCCAACCAATAAGGTGAGCTTGATTTAAAAGTGCTCCCAATGTTGGATGCCAAATGGTAAAGGAAGTACTTTTTCCTTTATAAGAATACAATGTATCGGCGTACCAGTGTAGCTGTTTCCCGTCTGGAGCACGCATTGTGCTACTACCTCCCCACTACCGTAGACAAGCTCACCACCTCGATGTAAAGTCCTGCTGTGTCCAGTGTGATGAAGGTTAGCACGGCTGCTTGGTGGGAGCGGCAGTTTCTCCATGAGTGCCGGGAGAGGGAGGGCATGGCTTCTAGTATGCAGGCATTGCGGGTGGTCCGATAAAAAGTATCCACAAACAGCGAAATGGGGTTCTCAAAAGCTGGTTACCATTGGCCTTTTTAAGCTGCAGAGCAGTACAGGAGATCCCATAATGCGTTTCTCCGTGGCAACGGTTTCATCAGAAGGTAGTGTTGATTATCGGTTTGAAAGATATTTAAAGGTTGAGCTGACCAATCAATGTTGTTCATGAATTAGGTAATTAGGGTGATGGACAACGTATTTAAGAACCTGTGGGTGCATCTGATAGGTGCATCTGATAGTCCATACATCAACCATATTCACCACAAAACACAATTAGTTAATACTTATTTGTCTCTATAAAAACATAATAAATTCCATATCTCTTAATCAAAACATATAAAAACATCATTACATTGTAAATGGCATCTATGAGAGACGTATAGAGATATAGAGAAACTCTCTATTCCATTTAAAGAGCTGCTGTGGCTCACTGTGTTAATAGCATAGACATATGTATATAGAGAGTAGGGTTTGAATTCCACTAATTGTAAAAAAAAAAATACTCTTTCCTTTCTTAAGATTAAAAGAAAATTATATGTAAAAGTTGAATAAGGACTTTACATGTTTGTTACTGTTATTTTTTAAAAACTGTATTATCACCTTATATGTAGATCAAAAAATTGTAATTTCATCCAAAACCAGACACAGGGGTATATTCAATTAGCAGCGATAACGGACTTTTCACGTGAAAAGTCCGGTTTTCGGGTGAAAAAACTGACTTTTCACGTGAAACGCAATTACAGCCTATTCAATTATCCTGGGAAATTTATCGGTGATCATTTTTTCACTAATTTCACTTCACCTTCTCTGAAGCAGGTGAAAAGTTGGGAAAAGTCACTATTTTAAGATAAAATGTTTGGATATGGTACAGAACTCCTGGGACACCCCCCTTAATGACTAATTAGGCACGTTGAAGTTTTTAATTATTTTTAATTGGCCAATAATGACATGTCATTTTTGGGGTGAAAAAGTAAAAAGTGATGGAAATTGGGGTTCAAGGTATGGGAAAGGTATATTGGGGTGCTTTATGAGTGGGACAGGTGTTTTTTTGTCTTGCAGATGGGAGTAATCGGTCTGTTTCCACTTTTTTTAAAAGTACCCTAAAATGACCCAAATATATACTTATACCCATTTTCATGTACCCCAAATTTAATGAGAGCATTTATTTTGCTCAAAAAAACTTGCTTTCTATAATTTTTTTGCATTTAAAAAAAAATGCATATAACAGCCATTCACACAATTTAAGTCCCCAAAAACTCTCTAATGTGATCTCTAATACACTTCTCTTCTGATTTCCTATGTTAGTTTAGCATTTTTTGGGGTACAGGCTGATTTCCCCATTTTCACCTGCACTTTTCACTGCAAGAATTTTCACGTGAAACCCGGTCGGAATTGAATAGGTCGAAACACGGAGCGTTTTCGCGGCAATTTTCGGCCGATTGCCGCGAAAAATTTTCGGGCGAAAAATTGCAGCGAATTTGCGGATAATTGAATACCCTAGAAAGAGTCCCATGTGTAAAAACATTCTCTTATCTGATAATAGGACTTTTATAGTTCAATTGGCTGATAACAAAAGCATATAAAGACACAAATCAAATTTATGTCCTGCTAGGAGCCATTGTATTAACTTCCCAGAGGGCAGGAATAATGTATGATCTTTCGTTGGCATTCTAATTATTCAGTCAAAGGAACGCATGAAAGCTAGTAAAGATATAGAAGATGTTCACATTTTGTTTACATAATATAATAAACACATAAAAATTAAATACTTAGATGATTTGCCAAAAGGTCCTAGAAAGATCTTAAGAGTTGATGGACTCAGTTCATACCCATGGCAATATTAGAATGTTTAGACTAGATGAGAAATGAACAATATCTAACAATAAACCATTTAAGAGTCAACATATTTGGAAACACAAATGCCATGTCTCAACTGAGCTGGCTATGAAACCATTATTCAATTGCCAGTTGAGACACCAATATTAACATTAACATGTCCAACATATGGACCACTAACTGGATAAGATGGAAAAAAGTTAGATAGGGAATTAACATTGTTTCAAATATTATTAATTTCAATACAATTGTTTAGACCTTTTGGATATAGGGTTCCCAAAAAGAAAATCCAGAAGGCTTTATGCTTGCAGTGTTAGGTGCCGCGGTCCGCGGCGCCGCTCGGTCTGCTTCCGAGCGATGCTCACGGCCGCCGCACCTCCCTCCCTGCCCGCCCGGCGCCTAGCAACGCCAGGACGCTGTGCGTACTGTAGCCGCCGGGTCCCTGGCAACGCTAGGACGCCGGGCGTCCTCAGCCGCTGGGTCCATAGCAACGGGGACGCCATTGGCGGACCGCGTTCCCCGTTGCCAGATAGGATTGCTTAGTTGCTCGTGCAGCAGGGCAGCTGCATGGCAACTAGTAATTAGGGTCTGGGGGCTGGTCTTGCTGGCCCTCCTGTCATTGGCCAGCAGGGTCTTTTTATGGGAGCCAGCACACTGCAGCCTCGCCGGTGATAGCTTCCTGTATGCTGTTCCTGCCTTGCAACGTCTGTTCCTGGTCAGCTGTATCTGGTCGATCCTGCTCCCTGTGCTTCTGAGTTCTGGAGTTCTGAAGCCGGTCCTGGGAATCTTTCCTGTCCAAGTGAACCTGTTGCAGTCATCTGGGGGTTCTCGCTTGTTGGGGTTCTCTCCCGGTTTCGTGAGTAGCGGCTTCTGGCGCGTGTTGCGGCCTAGGCCGCTTAGTCCTTGTGTTACTTTTGAATTGGTGGTTTTTGCGGAGGTTTCCGCTTTTCACTGTCCTCCCCGGAACTCGGCGGTGCCGTGTGGGGGAGTGGACAGTGGTATCTTTTGTTGTTCTTTTCCTTTGGCGGCGTGCCGCACATATATTTAGTTTTAGGGTAGTTAGTAGCCCCTAGCTTTCTGTTTGCTTTAGTTAGAGGTCCCCTTGTTATTATCCTGTCTCGGTTCACGCCTTGTCTCACTCTAAGACCTGGGGGCATCGGAGTTGGGCAGACCTAATCCGCCCTTCAAACGCGGCTGCCGTGGGCCCAAGAAACCATAGTCACTCAGGCGTGAACTGACCACACGGGTAAAACAACGGAGGTAGGGTGCTAGGGGCTATTCCCGTACCACCCCTTATTTCAGCGTCACGTCCTGGTGCTCTGGACTCACTTCGCAACATCTCTCTAGTTCTGAGCATCAGGAACGTAACATTATCACCGGCCACACACACACAAAAAAAAATATAAAGAGTTATTTGTATTTGGTGGGCCTTGAAATTCGGCCTCATGAATCCGGCAGTTTTAGGACCGAATCCCAGCCAGCTTTTGGCCAACCAGATTCAGGAACTAACTCAGATGGTTCAGGATCTTACTCTTCGGCTGAGATCGCAGGAAGATCTTTTGCGAGCCTCCCCGAGTATGATTCCAGAACCAAAGATGCATCTACCTGACCGTTTTTCGGGTAACCAAAAGGATTTTTTTAATTTCAAGGAAGCTTGTAAGCTTTATTTTCGTTTAAGGCCCCGATCCTCTGGTACTGAGTCTCAACGGGTCGGGATTGTGATGTCATTACTACAAGGCGATCCTCAAACCTGGGCTTTTGGGCTAAAAGCCGATGATGTTGCCTTGCTATCTGTAGATGCCTTTTTTAAGTCCTTAGGCCTTTTGTATGATGACCCTGATAGAGAAGCGTCGGCTGAGAGCCACCTGCGTGCACTTAAGCAAGGGAAAAATCCAGCAGAGGCGTATTGTACCGAGTTTCGCCGTTGGTCGAACGACTGTGGCTGGAATGACCCAGCCCTGCGCAGTCAGTTTCGCCTCGGTTTGTCTGAAGTTATTAAAGACAGTCTCCTTCAGTACCCCGCTCCAGAGACTTTAGACAAACTCATGGAGCTTGCTATTAAAATTGATCGTCGTCTCCGGGAGCGGAGGGCTGAAAGAGGAGCTAGTTTCAGGCCTAGTCCATGTGTGAGTACTTTCCCTGAGGACGTCGAGGAGCCCATGCAAATGGGTCTCTCCCGGCTGTCCCCAGAGGAAAGAACCAGAAGGCTAAATTCTGGTCTTTGCTTGTATTGTGGTGGCAAGGGACATATCGCACGTAATTGCCCGAATAAGCAGGGAAACGCTCTGACCAAGTGAATTGTGAGGGGGTTCACTTGGGTCTGCAGTTGATCTACTCTAATGATTCCTTATTAGTTCCTGTAAAAATGTCCTTTGGTAGCCTCAGTTCGTTGGTGTCGGCCTTCGTCGACAGTGGAGCTGCGGGAAATTTCATGGATCTTGGTTGGGCTCAGGCTTTGGGCGTTCCACAGATACCTTTGGATAAATGTATCACCATGCACGGCTTGGATGGTGGTCCGCTTTCTAATGGGGTAATCACTCACCGCACACCTCCAGTACAACTGACAGTGGGGGCCCTACATTCGGAGAAAATCGAATTTTACCTTACCAATTGTCCGGCTGTCCCCGTAGTTTTGGGTCACCCCTGGCTTGCCTTTCATAATCCCACCATTGATTGGCGGTCTGGGGAGATTTCCCGATGGGGTCCCTTTTGTGTTAAGGAATGTATTTCCCGTCCAGTCCGGGTTGCGGCAGTCACCCCAGAACTTATTCCTTTGGATTATAAGGACTTTGCCGATGTTTTCTCCAAGGGTAATGCGGATATTCTGCCTCCTCATCGGTCCTATGACTGCGCTATTGACTTAGTTCCTGGTGCCTCTTTGCCTAAGGGGAGACTATATGCCCTGTCTGGGCTGGAAACTACGGCAATGAATGATTATGTACAGGAGAGCCTAAAAAAAGGCTTCATTAGGCCCTCGAAATCTCCATTGAGTGCAGGGTTCTTTTTTGTTGAGAAAAAAGATGGGTCGCTCAGACCATGTATTGATTATCGGGCTCTGAATAACCTACCCCTTGCCACTGATTTCAGTACTATTTGATCAGCTCCGGACTGCCGTTATCTTTTCCAAGATCGATCTTAGAGGGGCTTACAATCTCATCCGAATAAAATCTGGGGATGAGTGGAAGACGGCTTTCAGCACACAGTCGGGACATTATGAATACCTGGTGATGCCGTTTGGGCTGTCTAATGCTCCTGCTGTATTTCAAGATCTCATTAACGACGTCCTTCGTGACTTTCTAGGAAGGTTCGTAGTCGTTTATTTAGACGACATTTTGATTTACTCTGAGTCTTTTGAACAACATATTACCCATGTGCGACTGGTCCTTCAGAAGTTACGGGTAAATCATTTATACGCCAAACTGGAGAAATGTGATTTCCACATTACAGAAGTGTCCTTCCTAGGGTATATTATTTCTCCTAAGGGGTTTTTCATGGAACCAAAAAAACTCCAGGCCATCCTAAATTGGGCACAACCCACGAACTTAAAAGCAATTCAGCGCTTTTTAGGGTTTGCAAATTACTATAGGCGTTTTATTCATACCTTCTCAGATTTGGTTGCTCCTATTGTGGCATTGACTAAAAAAGGAGCGGACCCTTCCAATTGGTCGCCTGAAGCCAAGTCTGCCTTTCTGGCCTTAAAGCAGGCCTTTGTCTCAGCTCCAGTACTCAGACACCCTAACCCGGATCTCCCCTTTATTGTCGAGGTAGATGCCTCAGAGGTTGGAGTGGGGGCTATCCTTTCTCAGGAAGACCCGGAGTCTCAGGAATTACACCCATGTGCCTTCATGTCCAGAAAATTCTCCTCCGCAGAATCCAACTATGATGTTGGTAATCGAGAATTGTTGGCAGTTAAATGGGCTTTCGAGGAGTGGAGGCACTGGCTGGAAGGAGCAAGGCATACCATTACAGTGTTTACTGACCACAAGAACCTGCAGTATATTGAGTCAGCTAAACGGCTTAATGCTCGACAGGCACGTTGGGCGCTGTTTTTTACTCGTTTCAGGTTTATTATCACCTTCAGGCCCGGTTCCAAGAATACAAAAGCCGATGCCCTGTCACGTTGTTTTCTTCCGGTTCACAATAACCACCCGGCTACTACCTCCATAGTCCCATCGTCTGTCATCCGGGCTGGCCTCACACAGGATTTATTTACACAGCTAGTCCAGCTTCAGCAGCAGGCTCCCAAAGTCACTCCTGCAGATCGTCTCTTCGTCCCTGAATTTCTGAGAGGCACTGTTCTAGCTGAGTTTCATGATAATATGGTTTCTGGTCATCCGGGTATCACTAAAACCTTGGAGTTAATCTCTCGCTCAGTGTGGTGGCCTAATCTTTCTAAAGATGTAAGGGAATTTGTCCGTTCCTGTCAGCTTTGTGCTCAGTACAAGGTATCTCGATCGTTGCCGGTCGGGCAACTCATGCCTTTAGCCGTTCCTCTCAGGCCATGGTCACATATATCCATGGATTTCGTGGTGGACCTTCCTCTTTCAGCTGGATTTCGAGTCATTTGGGTGGTAGTAGACCGTTTTAGTAAGATGGCCCACTTCATTGCTCTCCTCCGATTGCCCTCTGCTCAAGGGTTGGCAGTTTTATTTCTCCGCCATGTGTTCAGGCTCCATGGTTTACCCAGGGATATTGACTCTGATCGGGGACCGCAATTCATTGCCAGTTTCTGGAAACGTTTTTGTGCCTCATTAAATATGAAACTCTCTTTAACATCTGGGTACCATCCACAGTCTAACGGACAAACTGAACGTGTTAATCAGTCGTTAAAACAGTATTTACGGCTATATTCGGCCAAACTTCAGAATGATTGGTCTGAATTTCTTCCTTTGGCCGAGTTTGCCTATAATAACTCTTGTCATTCTTCCACCAAGGAGTCCCCATTCTTTTCGGTCTTGGGCTTTCATCCTAGAGCCAATTCTTTTTACCTTCATTTTCCAGTCTCCTCGTAGACCTTAACTTCCCGTCTCAGAATGATTTGGAAAAAGGTGCACCTTGCCCTTAAGAAGGCTGCCTTCCGAGAAAAAAAAATTTCTGATAGGTTCCGACGCCCATGCACTTTTAAGGTGGGAGATAAGGTGTGGTTGTCAACCCGCAACATCAAGCTCCGACAACCCTCGGCTAGATTGGGACCCAAATTTATTGGACCGTTCCTTATCGTTAAGAAGGTCAACCCAGTTGCTTTTCGGCTACGCTTGCCTAAATCACTCAAAATTGGCAATACTTTTCACTGTTCCCTTCTGATGCAGTATTTTTCTTCCAGGATATTCCCTCGGAAGACTTCCCAGGGTAGACCTCCGGTGGATGTTCAGGGGCAACAAGAGTTCTTGGTGGAGAAGGTTTTAGATTCCAAAGTTTCTCGGGGCCGGCTTTATTTTTTGGTTCACTGGAAAGGCTATGGCCCGGAAGAAAGGTCTTGGGTCCTGGATAACAATTTACATGCCCCTAAATTTAAGAGATTATTCTTTCAGGAATTTCCTCAGAAACCCGGCTTTAGGGGTTCTTTAACCCCTCCTCAAGGGGGGGGTACTGTTAGGCGCCGCGGTCCGCGGCGCCGCTCGGTCTGCTTCCGAGCGACGCTCACGGCCGCCGCACCTCCCTCCCTGCCCGCCCGGCGCCTAGCAACGCCAGGACGCCGTGCGTACTGTAGCCGTCGGGTCCCTGGCAACGCTAGGACGCCGGGCGTCCTCAGCTGCTGGGTCCATAGCAACGGGGACGCCATTGGCGGACCGCGTTCCCCGTTGCCAGATAGGATTGATTAGTTGCTCGTGCAGCAGGGCAGCTGCACGGCAACTAGTAATTAGGGTCTGGGGGCTGGTCTTGCTGGCCCTCCTGTCATTGGCCAGCAGGGTCTTTTTATGGGAGCCAGCATACTGCAGCCTCGCCGGTGATAGCTTCCTGTATGCTGTTCCTGCCTTGCAACGTCTGTTCCTAGTCAGCTGTATCTGGTCGATCCTGCTCCCTGTGCTTCTGAGTTCTGGAGTTCTGAAGCCGGTCCTGGGAATCCTTCCTGTCCAGTCATCTGGGGGTTCTCGCTTGTTGGGGTTCTATCCTGGTTTCGTGTGTAGCGGTTTCTGCCGCGTGTTGCGGCCTAGGCCGCTTAGTCCTTGTGTTACTTTTGAATTGGTGGCTTTTGCGGAGGTTTCCGCTTTTCACTGTCCTCCCCGGAACTCGGCGGTGCCGTGTGGGGGAGTGGACAGTGGTATCTTTTGTTGTTCTTTTCCTTTGGCGGCGTGCCGCACATATATTTAGTTTTAGGGTAGTTAGTAGCCCCTAGCTTTCTGTTTGCTTTAGTTAGAGGTCCCCTTGTTATTATCCTGTCTCGGTTCACGCCTTGTCTCACTCTAAGACCTGGGGGCATCGGAGTTGGGCAGACCTAATCCGCCCTTCAAACGCGGCTGCCGTGGGCCCAAGAAACCATAGTCACTCAGGCGTGAACTGACCACACGGGTAAAACAATGGAGGTAGGGTGCTAGGGGCTATTCCCGTACCACCCCTTATTTCAGCGTCACGTCCTGGTGCTCTGGACTCACTTCGCAACATCTCTCTAGTTCTGAGCATCAGGAACGTAACACAGAGAAAGTTGTACCTATCTCCGCCTCTATAAGTATTTTTGAATTTGTTCTATCCCTTGTAAGCTCAAACAGGTACACCTCCTTTGTGTTTAACAATGACATGTTGTGCTAAACTATGACGACTTTGTCCCTTACGTATATTGTTTTTGTGTTCTAGAAATCTTGTGTGTAGCATTCTTGTAGTTCTACCTACATATTGTGGTCCGCATTTGCAGGTGATTACATACATAACATATGTAGAGCGACAATTAATGGGGCTTTCAATGTGATATAACTTTGGTGCTTTTATCCGTCATGAAATCACATGTGATGCAACCTAATGTCTTACATTTGGAACAGCCTTTAGTTAGAATGTATTTAGATAGCCAGGTTCCTTTTTTTGAGACTCGCTTTCTTATTGGAGTAGAAATGGCTGGGTGCAAGTTGACTTTGTAGATTTGCTGCTTTTTAAAAAATGATGTATGAGTCTTCATCAAGTACAGTCAAAAGAATGTTGTCTGTCTTGTGGATGGGATAATTCTTTTTAATAATGGATGTAAGATCTTTCGAATGTGAATTGAATTTGGTTATAAAGCGGTGTTGTGAATTTACCTCAAACCTGTGAGTATCTTTTTTTATCTTTTGGTATTAGAAGTAAGTATCTATTTTTATTGGTGGCTTCTTCCCAAGCTTAGTAAGTAATATTTTTAGGATAGCCTTGGTCACAAAGAGTCGCAGTAAGCTTGGCTGCTTGCATATTAAATTGAGCATCTTCTGAGCAGTTACACCTAAGTCTGAGGTATTGACTTTTAGGGTTATTGTTGAGCCATGGACGATAGTGGCAGCTGTTATAATTAAGAAAATTATTACAGTCAACTTCTTTACGAAATGTGGAAGTTGTGATTTTATTATTATTGGTGGATAGGGCAACATCCAGGAAAGTAAAGTGCGACTCGTGAATAGTGCTAGTGAAACGTAATCCAAAAGTTTTTGTGTTCAAAAATGTAACAAAGGATAAGGCATCTTTAGAGTTTCCATTCCAAATAAAGAATAAATCATTGATGTAGTGAACATATAGCACCAGGTTCGCCCCACACATAAGTGTCTTCTAGGCGGCCCATATATAAGTTGGCAAGACTCGGGGAGAACCTCGAACCTGTTGAAAAAAACTTTTTATCAAAGGTGAAATAATAATGATACAGAATAAATTTAACAGCATCCAAGATGAATTGGTGTCTTGAATTGCTTAGAGCCCTATCCAAAGTTAGATACATTTTAAGGGCCTCAAGGCCTTGTTCAGGAGGTATATTCGTGTATAGCGATTCAACATTGCAGGTCATGAATAGATAGGTATCTTTCCATTCTAGATTTTTTATTTTGTTCAAAAGATGAGTGGAATCTTTAATGTGGGACTTAAGTGACAAAACATGTGGTTATAAAAATGAATCAACTAAGCAGATAAATTAGTAGTGAGGGAACCCAACCCAGAAATAATAGGACGCCCGGGAGGTGACTGGAGGGATTTCTGAATTTTAGGAAGGTGGTAGTCTGTGGGGATTATGGGGTGTGTGTTTAACAAAGATGAATATTCAGTCTTGGATATTGCCCCGTCCACAAATGCCATATCTAGCAAACCCTTTAGTTCTTTCTGATAAATAGAAGTCGGATCAAATTTTAAAGTGGTATAGAATTGTGGATTCTTTAATTGTCTGTATGCGTCCAACACATAATCTTTTCGGTCTTGTATTACGGTTCCACCACTTTTATCAGCCATCTTAATAATGATCGACTGATCTTTTAAAGGGTTTCTGAGGGCTGTTCTTTCCTGATGGTGCAGATTGTTTTTCTTATTAACTTTATCTTTAGATTGATCACACACATTTTTTAAATCCTTAAGAGTGAGATTGTTTTGGTTGAATTTTTGATCTACAGATAAGGTGATTATACAGTTTAAAAAAAATAACAGTAACAAATATATAAAGTCTTTTACATGTAATTTTCTTTTATATAGAAAAGAGGTCGCGCTATAGAGCCAATTAATTGTTCCACACCATTCTCAATTGTAAATATTTATTTAAAACATATAACCATGTAAAAACATAAATGTATATTTTGTTTCTAGAGTATTAAGATCTGGTGTGGTCACAACACCCTCAACTGCATACCAATTATAAATTAATGATTCTCATTCATAAAATTAAGTGAGCTGAATAGTAAAATGTCCAGACCGGCAATATATTATGCCACAAATTCAGTCCGTAATAGGATCCTTTGTATTGATTTGCACCCAATGATAAAAGGACACTGATGTTTTCGTTCAGAAACTGTGCACCACAGCGATACACAGGTACCGCCTATGGAAGAAGTAACTGGATGTTACGAAACGCGTCTAGGACTCCCTGTTTAAGTGATCGCTGACTGCTGAATGGTTCAGACCTTCCCCCGGCATTTCCAGAGCACCCGGCACCTGCTACTAGCAAACCGTGGAAGTTACCTTCACACAGTGCCGGAGAGAACAGTGTTCTTTGGAAGCCGGAGCAGCGAGGCGGCTGACCGCTGGAGCGGGCTGAGCAACAGCATTAGCCCCCTCGTGAGAACTGTCGGGCTGCCCGTACGGAAACCTTTCCTCATCCTGCTATACGGATACAGAAGCTGCCACTTATATGCACCACACTGCTACAACTCACAGGTAATAGTTGTTCATTACACCGTGTAATCCCGGGGACGCTCGGGTCACACTTAAAGCTCCTCAAACTTGCAAACAGGTCCCGTATTACAAGCACAAGGGACAGAGTGAGCAAAGGTACCTGTGACTTTTTATATCTGTGGTGCACAGTTTCTGAACGAAAACATCAGTGTTCTTTTATCATTGGGTGCAAATCAATACAAAGGATCCTATTACGGACTGAATTTGTGGCATAATATATTGCCGGTCTGGACATTTTACTATTCAGCTCACTTAATTTTATGAATGAGAATCATTAATTTATAATTGGTATGCAGTTGAGGGTGTTGTGACCACACCAGATCTTAATACTCTAGAAACAAAATATACATTTATGTTTTTACATGGTTATATGTTTTAAATAAATATTTACAATTGAGAATGGTGTGGAACAATTAATTGGCTCTATAGCGCGACCTCTTTTCTATATAAATTGTATTTGCTATATTGAAGCCATTAGAGACAGGCTTCTGAGGTCTGACGAAATAGAACCATTTATTTTATGATCACAAGGTGACTGATTTTATATAATATTAATCATTTATATTGATTGCGCCATCAGGTATATTCTTTTCAGGTAATTTTCTTTTAATCTTAAAAAAGGAAAGAGGAAAAAAATGTTTATAATTAGTGGGATTTAAACCCCAGTCTCTCTATACATATGTCTATGCTATTAACACATTGATCCACAGTGGCTCTGTTAACTGAATAAAGAGTTTTCATATACTTCAATTCTTATTTACTATCTTGAAAAAACATCTCTATACTTCTCTCATAGATGCCATTTACAATGTAATGATGTTTATATATGTTTTGATTAAGAGATATGGAATTTGGGACTTCCGGTGGGCGGAGCATCGTGATGGCCGCTTTTTACAGATGTCTCCGTCTCCCTGTGACTAAATCTGCCTCCATCCTGCAGCAGATCTCACACAAACCCGACAAAAAATACCAGGGGATGTAGTGGAGGCCAAACTCTACATAACAAGCCGAATATCGGGGAGTTCGGGACAGTTATCCACCGGAATCCAGCCTGCTAGATTTGAGGCCTACCTGTCTCCCAGTGGCGTGGCTCGGCGCCATTGCCGACCCTGCTACCTCACTAGAGCTGGGCCTGTTTCCCCGCCTTGAGCCCTACCTAGCTCTGGAAACAATACCGGGAGATCTCTACCGACCATCCTTTACTCTGAGGAGGCAGAGGGGAGGTTCACTGGGGAGAGAACCGGAATCTTGCCAAATACGGAACCCGTCGCTGGAGTCGCACCCAGCTCCTACTACTGAGGGTGCGCTGACCGGACTGGCTCACGCTGCTGGCTGTACCGGACAGTGAATCGGGGAAGATCGTGAGCCCCACCTGGATGATCACGGCTTGTAGCTACTGACACGCCGTGTGGACGGAAGATCGAAGCCGCGGGTGCGGAAGCCGGAGCTGATCCTACTTCCCCTCCCTGAACCTCACCAAGCTCTAAAAACCTTACCGTGTAGACCCGGGTAACCGTCCTACACACTACAGAGGACGAGGGGAGGATCACCGGAGAGAGAGCCGGGTCCTTGGTGAGTGAGTGCGGAGCTCGCCGCTGGGGTCGTGCCCAGCTCCTGTTGCCGTGGAAGCGCTGGCCGGATCGGCTCACACTGCGAGGTCTACCGGACGATGAGACTGGGAGGGCCGAACTATGCCTGGGCGGTCGCGGCTTGCCGCTACTGACGGACTACGTGGAGGGGGATTTGGAGCTGCGGGAGCGAACACCGGTGCTGTGCCTGCCTTCCAACTATCGAGGCTGCCTGGCACCCGTACCTGGGGCGGAGATCTAACAGAGACCGGCCTGACGGAGATCCAACACCACGAGGGAGAAAACCGTATCCCCGTACATCCGGGGTGCACTGTCGCATAACCGCGGCACCTTTACCCACTTCTGTCAGACATCTGATTCATAACGCGGTGCTCAGGGCACCATTATTGTGGGAAGTTATAGTATCACAGCGGTGGTGTGGCCGTGGACAGCAGTGTTAAATCTCATCAGAGAGAGGGAGAGAGGAGACCACATCAGACAATACCTGGAGGTGAGCTTGACACAGACATAATCTCAGCACTGGGATATCCCTTCAGGTAGTGCTGGTGTCTGTGCTGTAAGAAAAGACTCCACAAAGACTCTTCTAGTGTTGGGTTTATATTGACTGCTTTGGTTTACTTCACTCCTTCCCCTATTTCTGGTGTCAGTTCCTACCTTCTCCAGACTATCTCTCCTTTCTCTTCCTATATCTTTACTTTCTAGCTCAACTTACAATCTTTGCACTCAATCATATTTTCTCAAATATCCAGCACCAACTAGAGTGCTAGTTATTGGAGGTGGTTACAGGAATACAACTTACAGCCACTTTGACTTAGTGGCGGCTGTGGTAGATGTTTCTGCATATAGCTGTATACTCTCTAAAGAATAGCTGATACGTATACATATTCTGGGTCACTTATGTGTGTGGGGTTAGGCTTCATATACATATATATATTTTTCTCTCTTTTTTTCTCCTCTTTTCTCCTCACTTCTATTCTTATCAGTTTGTTCCTTGGGATAACCCGATACACATTCACCATCTAGTGGCGGCTAAGGTACATCACAGGTTAACTCTGCTGAGGCCAGTACTTTTGTATACTCAAGGGAAATCAGATTCACGAGCAGCAGAAACATAGCATAAACGAGCTTACTAATCAATATTTATTCTGTTATACTCCAGTACTTTATATAATATAAGGCACTTGATCTGTTGTATTGTTTTTATTTTATTTTATTTTTATTTTTTTCCCACTTACCGCAATTCCCTGCCTCATAACTGTTTGATACTTATTTCTGCCAACTGTAAAATTGAAAGGCAAAGGCTGCCATCTTGTGGTACAAGTCTATAACTACATGCCCCCTACGAAAGGGTATCTGCAAGCTGCTGCATTTTTCATTTAATTCTTTACATACATTTATTTATTCATTTATTTATTTATATATTTTTTTTGGCACCATTAGCAACATCAGTCACGGTGCATAGGACTCGGCAAGTCCTTTAACATCATAAATTTCGCAGAGTGTTTGACATTCATTTTGGCACAATAATGTGATTCAAGGGTTTCATGGGTCGCTAGCCTAACTATCATACTATGTGATATTTTATTGTATTTTCTTCTTTCCCTTCTTTGGGGGCACACGCAATTCCTGGCCAAGGACAGCCGTTCATAGCATGGACAGATTTCTAGACAGGTCTCAAATGTCAACCATGAAAAACAAGAACAAGGGTAAGAACACCCAACCTTTAAGCTCCACTACACGTGGCTCGGTTAGCTCTTCCCCATCCATCACACCTCCAGAAAGCCCCCCTTTGGGCTGAACCCAGCACAAACAACACAAATTGAACAAAAACTGGATGCCATTCAGGCCTCTATCAACACTATCCTAACACATCTAGAAACAAACACTAAACGCTTAGTTGAGGTGGAACAACGTACCAGTACCAATGAAGATGCCATTTCTGAACTCAAACAATTTGCTGAGGCACAAGTCCAACTTAACATCAAACTAGAATCTAAATTGGAAGATTTAGAGAATAGAACCAAACGGAGTAATCTGAGGTTCTTAGGCATCCCCGAATCCATTAGGGGAACAGACTTAATGGATCTCCTTAGCACTGACATCACATCCATACTGAATGTTCCCACCTCATCAGGCGCAGTTATGATTGAAAGAGCACATCGTATAGGGCCTGAAAGAGAGAACCGAGATGCACGGCCAAGGCCGGTCATAGCAAAAAATTTTAACTATAGGGATAAAGAAAACATTCTCATGGCCTACCGCAGACGACGTACCCTCCTAGTGCGTGATTTTCAAATCCTGATTTTTCTAATGAGGTTACGTAGAGAATTTACACCTATCTGTAAACATCTTTTTGAAAACAACATCAAATTTGCCCTTTTATATCCTGCCAAACTCAGAGTAACCACTGATGGCAAAACACATATGTTTGATGACCCCATTCAGGCCAGGAATTGTCTTAAACTCGCTCCACTCACCCCAGCCAACAATCCGCCCCCAAATGGGTGATAGCTTAGACTACTATAAGTTACTAAGGCTAGTGATACCACTCTATTGAATTAGTTCTGGTGTATTTCTGGATGTCTCACCCAGCAACGATGGGTGTTAAACTTGATCCAAATGTAATATTGTTACTGTTAATGTTAATTTGGTTGCTCTTCTTTTTTCTTTTCTCTTTCCCCCTTGCTTTACCCCTTTTTCTTGGGCCATGCGCGTCCGAGTCTCGCTCTCGGTCTGGTAAGATATCTCACATATGCTCTGCTAGCTGGGACAGAGCAGATGTGCTGTACTTTCAAGTCAACTTACACACGAGTCTTGTTAGAATTGGCATAGGATGACACAAACACAGTCACCTAATATGCAGTTTCCACAGGTCACCTCAAATTCCTTTAGATTTTTATCATGGAATGTGGCAGGCCTGAATTCGGCTATCAAAAGGCGTAGAGTGTTGACACACTTAAAACGAGCTCACCCAGATATCATATTCCTACAAGAAACCCACTGGCTGAAAAACTCAAACCCCACTTTAAAGAGCCCCTGGTTAGGGGATTGTATTTCGGCTTCTTATTGTAAGAAAAAAAGAGAGGTAGCAGTTCTATTTGCCAGGAACCTCAACTTTGAAGTGACCAAAACTATTGCTGATCCAGAAGGCAGGTACCTCATGCTAAATGTAATATTACACGGTGAACAATTTACGCTTCTTAACATCTATGCACTGAATTCACCTAATTTTACATTCTTTCAGGCAATATCTAATTTGTTAATGCAACACGCCACACCCAACTTAATCATCGGAGGTGACATGAACTCACTACATGATACTGCCCTAGACCACTCTAAATCTCAGGTGAATCCGTCTCCTCATAATAAAGAAGGCATTTCCCTTTTATGCTCTCAGAATTCTTTGTTGGATGTCTGGAGGCTCCAAAATGGTTTTAGCAGAGAATATACATACCACTCACGTGTGCATAACACCTTTACGAGATTGGACTATATTCTCCTAGAAGAATCCTTATTTACACAAGTTACCCGCACTTTTATAGATAACATCATAATTTCAGACCATGCCCCGATATTGTGTGACATAGGAGAAATCCACTGCATACCTCTAAACTATGGCGCTTCCCGATATACCTGTCACAAAATGCTTATGTAGATGACAACATACAACATTGGGACAATATAGTACTATTTTGGGAAGCTTCCAAAGCAGTAATGCGAGGGCATATAATATCATATGTAGCTAAACGTAACAAGGATAAGAAAGAACAATGACATTCTTTAACTAAAAGATTACGTCACTCACACCAACAATATATACTTTATGCTACAGAGGAAAATAAATCCATATATCTACAGGAGAAAGGTTTATTGGAAACCTTTCTCTTACAAGAAGCAAAACTTAAGACTGAATATATGAGAAATCAATATCATCGATGGGATGGCAAGTCTGGCCGACTACTGGCCTTTATGGCAAAACAGCAAAAGAAAAAATGTTATATAACTAAATTACTAGACCAGGGTTCCGGAGTAACCGTCACTTCTCACCCAGACATACTAAAATTACTAGAGTCTTACTATACTATACTGACCTGTATGAATCTAGTGAGCCCAATCAACAGACCATAGATGTCTTTCTAGAGAAGGTAGGGTTACCTAAACTAACAACAGAACAGAGGGAAGGCCTTAATAGTCCAGTCACAGAGCAGGAAATTCTTACAGCCATTGATTCTCTGAAATTAAACAAAGCACCAGGCCCAGATGGTTTAAATGCAAATTATTACAAAATTCTAAAATCTGAGATGGTCCCAACACTTTCCACTTTATTCCAATAGATTTTTGATAACAAGGTTCCTTACCCATCGTTTAACGAAGCCATAACATTATTATTACCTAAACCAGGAAAAGATGCCTCTCTTATGGAATCTTACAGACCGATCGCATTGTTAAATCAAGATTACAAAATTCTAGCTAGAATATTATCTACCAGACTACAAAACTTAATGCCATTTCTCCTAACTCCACACCAATTGGGCTTCACAACGGGTAGACACTCTGTCTTAGGGATTCGTTCTGCTATAGCGGTATTAGCTTCGTCACCAGCAAACAAAGCGTCACCAACTATAATATTGAGTTTGGATGCCGAGAAGGCCTTTGACAAAGTCATATGGGAATACCTATTCAAAGTGCTGGACTGCAGAGGATTTGGAACTCTCTTTGTGGAGATGATTAAATATTTCTACTTAGAGCCCAGTACCAGACTGTTGATCAATGGCCTTCTCGGCAAGCCATTTCAGATGCACCGAGGGACGCGCCAGGGGTGTCCATTATCACCTCTGCTGTTCAACCTGGCACTGGACCCCCTGTTGCGCCATTTACAACATTGGCCGACCCTTCAAGGGGCAAAAATTGGTGATAAGGAATTAAAATTGCAAGCCTTTGCCGATGATTTAATAGTTTTTGTCTCTAACCCTGAAGTGAGTTTGGACCCTTTGTTTAATACTTTCAATCACTTTGGCTCAATTTCGGGATTTCGGATTAACCTATCTAAGTCAAAAGCAATGGCTTTAGGCAATCGTCCCTACATTCCATCTAATCCCTTTGGAGGATTGCGGTGGACATCTTCCCAGATACAATACTTGGGGATATACCTACCCAAAAATATCCATAATTTGTACTACGCAAACATAACCCCACTGCAAAAATTGAAGCAGAACTAGAGGGATGGCAACACCTACAGTTGTCGTATCTGGGAAGAGCCAATCTAATCAAACTCATCACTTTTCTAAAGTTACAATACCCATTGCAAGTTCTTCCACTCATACTTACTCTGTCTGATGAAAAAAAAATTGTGGAACTATTCCGAAAGTTTATCTGGGCCAAGAAGAGGCCAAGAATTAGTCTAAAGATATTACAAAAGACTAGAGAAGAGGGTGGAATAAACTTTCCTAATATTAAAGTGTATAACCAAGCAGCCACCTGTAGATATATTAAGGACTGGCTCCATGGGAGAGATCAATATGCAAATTATACACTTGAAAAGCAATTTCTTTCTAATCTAGATTTGACCTGCTTCTTACATTTACCCAAACATGAGATTCCTACACATATACTAGAAAATCCTTTGCTCATGTCAACATGGTCAACATGGCACACAATACGCAATAAAGCTAAACTTCACACTCTATATTCTTTACATCTTCCCTTTTTGGGCAACGTCAGCTTCCAACATGGCTTGGCAACACAACCATTTAAATCATGGCATGAACAAGGATTACGCTCAGTCAGACACCTTGCAAATTTGGAAACAAAAAAACCTCTTACTTATGTACAAGCAAAATCTCGATATGATTTTTTGCCAGTGTGCAATTTGGCCTTCCTCAAGGCACAGCATTACACTAATAAAGTATTAAAGTTTTTAAACGAGGAGGACTTGTGTAATCCGCTTGATAATGCCTTTCTAAATGTGAGTTACTCCACAAAAGCCATAACTTACTTCTACAGAATATTAAGGCTGCCTTATCATACTGGCCAGTTCCAAACGGGTATCACAAAATGGCGAACACACTTTCCCAATTTGAAGGAAGAGGATATTTTGAAAAGTCTATTGTATTCTATAAAAACAATTTCAGCTACATCCTACAAGGACATGTTTTTTAAGATATTCTATAGAGGATACCTATCTCCCCACTGGTGTAATTTAATTGGTATGAGCACCACATCCGTTTGTCACAAATGTGCTTGCCCTGAAGCAACCTTATACCATTGTTTGTGGGAATGTCCCATGATTCAGCGTTTCTGGATGGCGATAAGACAATTTGCAATTAATCACCTGGTGAACTTTCTATCATTGACCCCAGATTGGGCAATCTTTGGACTTTTGTCAAACTCCCCAAAAATTTCAGTCGGTTGCAAAAAATTGCTGCTGTTCATCTCTTCGGTAGCCAGAAAATGCATACTACAGCAATGGATATCTCCCACACCCCCGTGCCTCACCATGTTTAAAGAAAAATTATTTCAAATGTTTAAACTTGAATGGACTGAAACCACACTTCATAAGGACTCCCAAATTGAGAACTTCTTTTCAGTGTGGGAAAGTTATATAGACACTTTACCCATTGAAACTAGAAGGCAAATACATAAATGTTTTCGTATGACCATTTGGTATGAGACTAGATTGTTCATACAAGACCCACCAATCACTTTAGATTGAGACGTGGTGAATGGCTCGGACGCGCATGGCTTTACTCCCCTTCCCCCCTTACTCCCCCTTCTTTGCTCTCTCTCCCCCCTTCCCTCTTTCTCTGTTCTCTCTAACTTCTATTAATCAGATGTTAAGCTAATATTGTCTACTGTATGCAGATAAATTATAACGAAAATAACCAAGAGACTGTGATAGTGATAGTAATTTTATTGTTCACTAATGTCAATGATATACTTTTACAACGTAAAATTCACTATGTATATCTATGTTGTTACATCGAGAGGCAGAAAATGTTAGAAAATGTTTGCAATGGATAACTGTGCTCACCTTTGTTGATGTTTCTTGTCAAATTTGCAATAAAAACATTTAAAAAAAAAAAAAAAAGAGATATGGAATTTATTATGTTTTTATAGACACAAAGAAATATTAGCTAATTGTGTTTTGTGATGAATATGGTTGATGTATGGACTATCAGATGCACCTATCAGATGCACCCACAGGTGCTTAAACACATTGTCCATCACCCCTAATTACATAATTCATGAACTACATTGATTGGTCAACTCAACCTTTAAATACCTTTCAAACTGATAACCAACACTACCTTCTGATGAAACCATTGCCACAGAGAAACGCATTATGCATTACCGCTCTGCAGCTTAAAAAAGCCAATGGTAACCAGGTTTTGAGGACCCCATTCCGTTGTTTGTGGAAACTTTTTATTGGACCACCCGCAATGCCTGCATACTAGAAGCTGCGCCCTCACTCATCGAGAAACCGCCGCTCCCACCCAGCAGCTGTGCTGTCCTTCATCGTACTGGACACAGCAGGACTCTACATCAAGGTGGTGAGCTTGTCTGCGGTAGTGGGGAGGTAGTAGCACAATGCGTGCTCCAGACGGGAAACAGCTACACTGGTACGCCAATAAATTGTATTCCTCTTATAAAGAAAAAAGTACTTTCTTTACCATTTGGCATACAACATTGTAAGCACTTTCAAATCAAGCTCACCTTATTGGTTGGAGGAACTTTTGTTCATTGAATCAGATACTTACTCATTCCCAATTATATGAATTGACTCCATCACTAAAAGGCATTATGGTTACGGAGATATGTTGATACTTGATTAATGTTTTTATCGATTGTGAATATAAAAATTGTTCTTTTTAACCACTAAAAAAATTCTCATGCGCTTCCTCTGTCTTTGCACTTGAAATTGTTTAATGTTATAAAATACCTGTAGCCACTCATTGATTCACCATCAGACCACATACGTCAGTATGCACTAGGGCTAGTGGTATTTCCGCTTTACTAGTAGACTTAGGAAATGGGGTGCGAGTCTGCTTTCTCTCAGTATTACTCACAGTGATTCCAGTTGCCATTACTTTGAGTAGTTTCTGGACGTTGTCATATCCCAGATGACCTAGGCGCCTGTGCCACAGCTCCATTGACTGGTTTGAATCAGAGGCCACCATTGCAGAACACTGCTTGGTGTCCAGGACATACAGTTGGTTGTACCGGGTTGTTAAGCAATTACAGTCCCTTTCTCATTCTGCACCAAGGCCGCCATCAAGGGGGTGCCCTGGGTACAGTTGTACCGGGCACGGCCACTCTGACAGAGAGTGGAGGGCGCGGGCTGCTCATACTGCCCGCCGCCACTATGACTGTCCAAGGCCGCTGCTGCTACTACTGTTTGCATCGGCAGTATTATTCTTAAATACCCGGTGCCACTTCTCTTGTCATCTCCGGCCCTCGGGCTGCTCCCCTCCCCCCTCCGGAGCAGTACAAGCAGAGCCGGCCATAGCTATAGGCAAACTAGGCAATTGCCTAGGGCATTTGATATGCCTAGGGGCATCTGCAGCTTCTGCTGATTAAAATGATATGCGGCATGCCTATATTCTGTATAGCATTTCATATGCAGATACAGCCACAGTCTCACACAGTATATAGGCATGCTGCATATCATTTTAATCAGCAGAATCTGCTTGTGCATCCTAGCCACATAGCAATGCAAATAAGATGCATTTTCATAAAAAAAGGTGCCCGACGTTAGCATTGAGGCAAGATTTATGAGGACACATCTGTATCCAAGCAGAGGCAGAGGTCACAGTGTTAGTGGCAGTGTGAGTGCTGTGTGCATGTGAGTGGGTTGGTTGTGCAGTAGTGTTCGGAATATGTGTAAGGAGCATTATGTGTGTCATGTAAAAATGCATTTATAATGTGCAACACATGTGTAAGGGGCACTATGTGAGTCATTATGTGTATAAGGGCATTAATAATGTGCGGCATATGTGTAACAGGGTACTACTGTATGTGTGTCGTTATGTGTATAAGGGCACTAATAATGTGCAGCATATGTGTAGGGGACACTATGTGTGTCGTTATGTGTATAAGGGCATTAATAATGTGTAGCATATGTGTAACAGGGTACTACTATATGTGTGTCATTATGTGTATAGGGGCACTAATAATGTGCAGCAAATGTGTAGGGGGCACTATGTGTCATTATGTGTATAAGGGCATTAATAATGTGCGGCATATATGTAAGGGAAATTATGTGTAAAAGGGCATTAATAAAGGTTGTCATAATGTGTAAGGCACATTATGTTTATAAGGACATTAATAATGTGTAAGGGGCATTACTGTGTGGAATTATGTGTATAAATGCATTACTAATGTGTGGCATTATGTGTATAGGGTGCTCTACTATGTGGCGTTGCGTATAGAAAGGGCACTACTGTGTCATCTAATATGAATAAAGAGCAATAGGGTGTGGTGTAATGTGAATAAGGAGCAATTCAGTGTGATGTTATGTGAATAAGGGGCTCTACTGTGAGGAGTAATGTTTATAAGGTAAAGTAATACTACTGTGGGATGTAATATTATGGACACTATCGCATGATCAAATGTGAATAAAGTTGCAGTACTGTGTGGCGTAATTGGAATTGGGGTTACTATTGTGTGGCCATGCCCCTTGCCAGCAAAAACACACCCCTTTTTGGGCTGTGCGCCAAATGTGCGAACTGTTCCTATTTAAAATATAGGGGGTACAAACACCAAAATAAGGACTGCTATGGGTGAGGGGTGATGGTGCTGGGAAAGAGGTGCAACCAGTGGTGGTGCTAGGGGGCACCAGCCAAAATCTTGCCTAGGGCATCATATTGATTAGGGCCGGCCCTGAGTACAAGGAGTCAGGCTAGGAGGCCCCGGCAGCAGCGTCCAGAGCTGAGCAGCTGGTCTAGTACCTGCGCTCCCTGTGGAACGTGGAGTACACAACAGCACAGCGTCAAGTTCAAGGTGAGAGACCAGGGCTGTCCCGATATTTTTGCAGGGGTGTATAGTTGTAATTCTAGTCTCTTGGATTTGCCCTGTTATTGCTCTGACAAAGGGACCCTGAGGGACTACATATCCCAGGATGGACCTTGCCAACTTCTTCGCTATGCTGTAGTACTGCAAAATGGGCAGGATTACACAATTACTATAATACACTCAGACTACTATTAATGTGGACCTAATGAGGCAGCAATGGGGGGGACCATCACATTACAGAGTAAACAGTGCCAATAAAAACACATACTTACAACACCAAAATCTAAAATAAATAATAGTAATAATAATACAATTTCAACAGCTGTCTGCCGGGATATTAACTACATCCTGCATAGTGAGCTGTGGATTACTGCTGTTGTTACTGCGTATGCGCCTGTAGTGCTGTGCAGAATTAACAGGGATGCCTAGAAAGAGCTGTGTGTTAGGACAGCTGCAGTGGCGGAACTAGCGAGCGGTGGGCCCAGGTGTGACAAAATGCTTTGCCCCCCCCACATCCCATCCAAGTCCACCCCCTCACCCCTGGAGAGGATCTGGTGAGGGGGACCTGCTCAGGGCCAGAGAAATGGATAGCTAGCAACAGTGCCGTAACTAGACATTTTAGCACTGTGTGCAAGAAACGGCATCGGAGCCCCACCCCTGCATGCAAAACAGGGGCAGTGCGCGCCGTAGGCGCGCGCAAAAATACATAGTGGCGTGGCTTCGTGGGGAAGGGGTGTGGCCACAAAATAATACCAATTCATAAAACGGTGCACAGTAGTCTCCATTCTTCAAATTACGCCGCACAGTAGCACCACTACACCAGGTAGAGACCCTTTTACACCTTACAGCGGACAGATTCCTCTTTTTACACATTACGGCAGACAGCGTCCCCTTTTTACACATTACGGCAGACAGCGTCCCCCTTTTTACACATTACGGCAGACAGCGTCCCCCTTTTTACACATTACGGCAGACAGCGTGCACTTTTTACACATAACGGCAGACAGCGTCCCCTTTTTACACATAACGGCAGACAGCGTGCCCTTGTTACACATAGCGGCAGACAGCGTACACTTTTTACACATAACGGCAGACAGCGTGCCCTTGTTAAACATAGCGGCAGACAGCGTACACTTTTTACACATAACGGCAGACAGCGTGCCCTTTTTACACATTACGGCAGACAGCGTGCACTTTTTACACATAAGGGCAGACAGCGTCCCCTTTTTACACAATACGGCAGACAGCGTGCCCTTGTTACACATTACGGCAGACAGCGTCCCCCTTTTTACACATTACGGCAGGCAGATTCCCCCTTTTTACACATTGCGGCAGGCAGTCCCCCATTTTTACACATTGCGGCAGGCAGTCCCCCGTTTTTACACATTGCGGCAGGCAGTCCCCCATTTTTACACATTGCGGCAGGCAGATTCCCCATTTTTACACATTGCGGCAGGCAGTCCCCCATTTTTACACATTGCGGCAGGCAGTCCCCCGTTTTTACACATTGCGGCAGGCAGTCCCCCATTTTTACACATTGCGGCAGGCAGATTCCCCATTTTTACACATTGCGGCAGGCAGTCCCCCATTTTTACACATTGCGGCAGGCAGTCCCCCGTTTTTACACATTGCGGCAGGCAGTCCCCCATTTTTACACATTGCGGCAGGCAGATTCCCCCTTTTTACACATTGCGGCAGGCAGATTCCCCCTTTTTACACATTGCGGCAGGCAGATTCCCCCTTTTAACACATTGCGGCAGGCAGATTCCCCATTTTTACACATTGCGGCAGGCAGATTCCCCCTTTTTTACACATAGCGGCAGGCAGTCCCAACAAAGAAAGAAAGAGACAGAAAGAAAGAGACAGAAAGAAAGAATGAATTATACTTACCCTATCCGCTGGCTCAGGCTCCTCGGTGCAGCGTCAGACGATTCCCGGGCAGGAGAGAAGGCGGAGGAGGGAGCCGCAGCAGCGCTGTGTTATTGGTGGAGGCGCTGCTGCTGCTGCCCCTCTGCTTCACTATAGTTCTCGGAAGACAGCCTATAGTGAAGCAGAGGGGCAGCAGCAGCAGCAGCGCCTCAACCAGTAGTAAAGCGCTGCTGCGGCTCCCTCCTCCTCCTTCCCCCGTACCGCTGCTCCTCTCCTCTCTCCGGGTGGCTGTGCGCTGCGGGCAGCGGTTGCCCGCAGCACACAGCGGCATGTAATGAGTCAGTTTGACTCATTACATGCTTTGGGCCCCTGGACAGAGGCGGGCCCCAGTGCAACGCACTGGTTGCACTGACAGCTGGTTATCCTAGTGGAGCATGCGCAATGCAGTGGAACGCATTCTGGGAATGAGGCTTAGGGATGCTTGGGTAGCGCGGGTGCAGTGCACTGGAATGCATGCTGGGGGTCTGGCCAGACAGGTGTTGCGAATTTCTGTTTGATGGGTGAAAGATTATGAGGCAGTAGATGAGGCAGGGCTGGGGTTATACAGATGTAGCCATGCTTATAGTGACCTCATCGCAGCAGTACGTGCATGCTGGGCTCACCTAGTCGCACCCGCGCCTAGTTACAGCAATTGCCACTCATTACATTCTTAATGGGCGCGGGCATGACTAAGACACACGCGCACACACCGAGCATACACGTGGCCGTGCCAATCGAGGTGCATTCACGACTATTTGTAGTCATGATGAGCATGGCTACATCTGTAGGTGTGAGAGGTAGGTGGCTGTGGTATATGTGCATAAGAGGGAGGTGGTTGGGGCAGGTATACGTGTGTGAGAGGGTGGTGGATGGGGTATGTGTGAGTGGTGCAGCTGCTATTTGCGGATTTACTGTATGTATCATACTGATGTGACTGAGGTAGGGCTGGGGTATCATATAATTTATAATAGATTAACATTTTTTAATAACACCCAAACCCACAGCCAAAACTTTGAATTTTTAAAAACAAAACAAAAACAAACAGGGTTTATGCACCAGTTAATGCCCAACCCCTACTGTAGGTCCACCCACATTATCCACAGCTCCACCCCCAGGGGGGCCTGTCTATTTTGTCAGTCCTGGGATCCACAATTTCTATTGGCAGCCCTGTTCTGCACCATACATTTGCCCTTTGCAAACTGGACTCTGTAACCCTTTTTCTCCAGGACGCTTAAAGCAATGATATTGCTTCACAAATCTGGCACGAACAAGACGTCTTGGATGTCCTTAATGACTGTTTCACCTTTAATTCATAGACATACTGTGATTGTCCCAAATTTTGAAGCAGGATGGACTTTGTCTCCAATCCCTTTTACTGTAATGGGTTCACATGCTGTCAGTGAATTAAACCATTCATGATTACAGCTGAAATGCCTAGTGGCCCCCGAGTCCATGTACCAGCAATCCTTCTTGTGACTATCTGCTACATTCAATGCTGACTCATTTTATTTGTTATGCTTCTTCTGCGTACCACTGCAATTTCTCAGTCTGCAATCTGAGGCCTTGTGCTCCACCTTGTGAATATAAAGCACTTGAACTTGAGCTTTCTGGACTTAGTACCTTTTGTGAAAAAGGCAGAACCCTCAGCTCTCAACAGGAATACAATTTCTGTTGTCAGCTTAGTATCGTTAGACTCCAAAGCTACTACCAGGAAATTGAATTCTGGTGTCAGATTTTGTAACATATCCATCACCACTTCCTCGTCGTCCACCTGTGCCCCCACAGATGCCAACTGCTGAGCTACTGACAGTATTTTATCCAAATGGAGACTACACATGGTTTGGCTATCCATTAGAGTGCATGGTCTGGTCTGTTTTTTTAAATATATACAGTATATAGTAAATACTAATGCATGATATAATACCAGATTGGTAACAGAAATGCATTGTAGTGAATACACCATGGTCCTGAGAGTGCAGTATAATGTACCATATGTTCAGTATAATTATTAAGCACATGATGGTGATCCTGTATATGTATGTATATATATATATATATATATATAGATTTCCAGAAAGAAACAGCGGCACTCGAGGATTTAATGAAAAGTACAAAGTGTATTCAAAAAAGATTACAAGAAGCCGACGTTTCGGGGCTCACATGCCCCTTTGTCAAGGTGTATAACAGTGTCTAGGTGTGCGTGCTTACCTTATATCCCCGTGGAGTCCGTCAGTGTGCAGGTGTGTGGCCGGAGACGCGACGGAGCCGCCGTACTTCCGGTCGCGGCTGAGTGACGTCATGGTGAGTGCGCCCGTTACTATGGCAACTGGGACGCCAAGTGCCGTAAACAGCAGCGGTGACAAAACTGGCAACAGTGCCAGGAGAATGTGATGAAGTGTAAGTGCAAGTTATTAAGAACCATGACACCTGGGGAACCTAACACCTCCGTGGGGCTCGATGTGACCCGGGTGCAGGGGGACAGAGTGATGCATGGTATATGGTAGAACCCGGTGGATGCTGGACACCCCATGCCTGTTGGATGTGTGAGATCCAAGAGCCTGAAGGGGGATGTCTGCAAATAAGTCAGACTGTAAGTTTGAATGGTGGCTGCTGATCGTGCCGGACTGGCACTGGAGCTGGTGGTGCTCACTTGGGGGTGAATGCTGCTGGCTATGCCCGCTGGGGCTGTGGTGTGACTCCATATGAGAGTTGCAACACCATGGAGACGGCTGTGAGTATGGGCCGTGCGGCCAATTGAATAGAACCTGCATCCACCGCGTCCGAACCGGTGTCCCCACCTGGAGTGCCTGTGCTCGTGCTGTGTGACAAGCAAAGAATGGATGAATGTTCTGATGGTGTCGTGCAGTGGGTGGCAGGGCAACCATGCAATACAATATAGGACAGTTCATCGCTGGGTTATAGAAATATATTCCAGGAGAATTTCTCGTTCAGACCCCCTGGGCTGATGGTGCCGAGTTCAAAGATCCATTTGGATTCGATGTGCAGTAATCTTCGATCTCTGTCTCCCCCTCGGATGCTGCGGGGCACGTGATCGATGATCAGATGTTTTAAATCGTTCAATGAATGGCCCATCAGCGCAAAGTATCTGGCCACGGGTTGTTCGGAGGGTTTGCCCGTAAGTGCCTGCTTGATTGCGGACCTGTGAAGAGCCATCCTTTCTCTAAAAGTTCTAATAGACTTGCCCACATATACTAGATGGCACGGGCAGGTGAGTATATACACAATGTGTGTAGTTGTGCATGTCACCACATGTCTGATCTGATAGGTCCTTTCTTTATGGGGGTGTTTGAAAAATGACCCAGTGGTCATGTTGTTGCATGTGGTACACTTGGGGCACCTGTAGCAGCCAGGAGCCTTAGTGAGGAAAGTGGAGGATCGTTGTACCTCGTTTTGGAACCCCGTGATGTCCGAGTGTATGATGATGTCCCTTATGCTTCTGCCTCTGGTGAAGCATAACATGGGACGCTTTTCTCTGAACACTGGAAGTTTAGTGTCTGAGGCCACTATAGGCCACAGGTCTCTGGCCGCTCTCTGGATTACTGGGCTTGCTGTGCTGAACTGGTTCACAAATGGTATGACCGCTTTGTTCTTGCGAGCTGTAGGCGTCAGTAAGGCTTCCCTCGGTATGGCCATGATCTCTTTTTTCTGTACCTGTAATTTGTGGTAGTCGTACCCCCTTTGCGTGAACTTGTCGACCATGGTTTCTAATTCTCGGTCTAGACTGGAGCGGTCGCTGATGATCCTTGATGCCCTGATCATCTGTGATCTAGGGAGTCCCTCTTTGAGGGGTCTCGGATGATGGCTATTGGCCCTCAGTAAGACGTTCTTGTCCGTTGGTTTTGAGAACAGGCTGGTGGTTAATGTGCCGTCCTTGACAGTTATCTTGACGTCTAAGTAATTCACGGACTCGCTGCTGATGGTATAGGTGTACTTAATTGTGGAAGGTCTGTTATTGGCTTCCTCTATGAGTTGTTCAAATCGTGCCGTGTCTCCTGTCCAGAGCAAGAACAAGTCGTCTATATATCTGACGAACATCAGGATATGCTGCGCTACAGCTTGATTGTCAAAGAACACCGCCTGCTCCTCCTGGAACATGAAGACGTTGGCAAATGATGGGGAGACATTGCTCCCCATCGCGCATCCTGTTCTCTGCCGGAAGAATCTGCCGTTGAACATGAAGAAGTTCCTTTTTAAGGTCAGCGAGAGAAGTTGCATAAAAAGCCCGATGTCAAGGGTGTCCATCTTCTCCTTTGTGAGAAAATCATGCATGACTTGCAGACCATCCTGGTGGGGGATGCTGGTGTAAAGGCTCTTCACGTCTATCACACACATTAATGTCCCTGGAGGAACCTGCCCGATGTTGTTGATCCGCTCCAGGAAGCTGGTGGTGTCTTTGATGTAATTGTGGTGTTTAACGATCAGCGGTTGCAGGATCCCATCTAAAAATGTGGAGATGGGCTGAAAAATAGACTCCCTTGCAGCAATGATTGGTCTGCCAGGCGGGGACGTGGCGTTCTTATGGATCTTGGGTACCACAAAAAAGAGGGGTACAAGTGGGTGGTCTTGCTTGAGTGCCTCACACAGCCTTCCTGTTAGAAGACCGTTGGACTTGGCCTGATCGAGAAGATGCTCCAGTTCCTGCTGGTACTCAGGAGTTGGGTCATGAGACAGTTCCTCATATGTCTCAGGCTCGGCCAGTTGACCCTCAATTTCTTTAATGTAGTCGGAGAGGTTAAGGATGACCAATCCCCCTCCCTTATCCGCAGGACGGAAGATTACATCTCGGTATGCCCCCAACTGTTTGAGGGCTACTTGTTCAGCCTTGGAAAGGTTCCGATGTACAACAGGTGTCGCTGCTGTGTATTTGACAACCGAGTCATCCAAGAGTCTGGTGAATGCTTGTATGGAAGGGTTGGTTGACGGGGGATCAAAGGTGGATTTGTGCCGTGTCTGATAGAATCTATCACAGAGTGAATCACTAGTTGAATCCTGTGGGTGGGAGTTTTGGAAAAATTCCTGCAGTCTCAGCTTGCGCGAGAATCGATGCAGGTCAACTTGCCACTGGAAGTTATTGAATGGATTAGTGGGCACGAAAGAAAGACCCTTCTCCAGAACTCTCAGTTCTATATCCGAGAAGGATCTGCTGGACAGGTTGAAGATTAGGGATTCTTTTTGGCTGCACGCCCTTTTAATTCGCGCGCACTGCTTGCCCCTGCGGGTGGGCGTCCTCTTCTGCCTTGTTCCACTGGGGTGGCCGCAGGTGTCCCTAAAGGGACCGGCTGTACCCTAGATGACCCGTCCGAGTCCAGGAAGGCACTCTCACTGTCACTGTTTGATGTACCGGCAGTGAACGACTTCTGTTCCCGTCGTCTCCTCCAACCTTGCCGGCCTCTGGCATTATAGGTGGTATTTTGACCACCCTCTCCCCCCATCAACCACCTGTATACTTTATTCAAGTCATAATCCTCTTTGACTACTTGTTGTTTATTGCGCTTGAATTTGATCAAATCCTTCCTGTAGTCATCGCATTGTTTCTGTAGTTTGGTAAGCCAGTCATGATTACAATCCGCCTGCAAGACGGTCTTGTGCTCTGTCTCAATTTTGGAGATCTTATCTCTGGTCTGTCTCAATTCTCGGCCCGATTCTTCCACGACCAGCAGGATCAGGTCGAGACTGCACTTGTTGAGTATGCCTACCCATTTCTTACAGAATTCGGGGTTAAATCGTCCGATGGTGGGGACGTTCCTTACCCTGAAGCCCCTAGGTATCAACTTTTCCCGATGGTACTCCGACAGCGAGATTCCATGAAGCAGGTAATCACATTCACGGCGTTTTAGCTTGAGTAATTGATGATAGACGTCCTCAATGCCCCCTGTGCGTTCTGATGCACCTAATTGTTCCGTGAAACGGAGGCGCTCCGCGTCGTCGTCCGTGAAACTGAAGGATTCGCCCAGGACCGATTGCATCCCTCTGCATCCCGGTGTGTCATCATCGCGTCTTGAAGAGGATGCGGTCTCCATGTGTGGTGTGGACGGTTCTTCTTGTGAGTGCCTGGTGCTGAGGTGAACACCGCTAGGTGTGTGACTGGGGAACTCCACCTGGGCAAAAGGGTGCAGTATGGTAATGAAGAAAAATAAAAGTCACAAGGGGGGAGGTGCCTCGACCCCGGCTGGCAGACAGTATGACCTGTGTGCGCCAAAAATGAATAGATATCCCAAATGGGACTGGCACTCTCCTATCAGGCGTCAGGGACCCCGGTGCCTTCTGTGGTGAAGATGCAGATTTCCAGAAAGAAACAGCGGCACTCGAGGATTTAATGAAAAGTACAAAGTGTATTCAAAAAAGATTACAAGAAGCCGACGTTTCGGGGCTCACATGCCCCTTTGTCAAGGTGTATAACAGTGTCTAGGTGTGCGTGCTTACCTTATATCCCCGTGGAGTCCGTCAGTGTGCAGGTGTGTGGCCGGAGACGCGACGGAGCCGCCGTACTTCCGGTCGCGGCTGAGTGACGTCATGGTGAGTGCGCCCGTTACTATGGCAACTGGGACGCCAAGTGCCGTAAACAGCAGCGGTGACAAAACTGGCAACAGTGCCAGGAGAATGTGATGAAGTGTAAGTGCAAGTTATTAAGAACCATGACACCTGGGGAACCTAACACCTCCGTGGGGCTCGATGTGACCCGGGTGCAGGGGGACAGAGTGATGCATGGTATATGGTAGAACCCGGTGGATGCTGGACACCCCATGCCTGTTGGATGTGTGAGATCCAAGAGCCTGAAGGGGGATGTCTGCAAATAAGTCAGACTGTAAGTTTGAATGGTGGCTGCTGATCGTGCCGGACTGGCACTGGAGCTGGTGGTGCTCACTTGGGGGTGAATGCTGCTGGCTATGCCCGCTGGGGCTGTGGTGTGACTCCATATGAGAGTTGCAACACCATGGAGACGGCTGTGAGTATGGACCGTGCGGCCAATTGAATAGAACCTGCATCCACCGCGTCCGAACCGGTGTCCCCACCTGGAGTGCCTGTGCTCGTGCTGTGTGACAAGCAAAGAATGGATGAATGTTCTGATGGTGTCGTGCAGTGGGTGGCAGGGCAACCATGCAATACAATATAGGACAGTTCATCGCTGGGTTATAGAAATATATTCCAGGAGAATTTCTCGTTCAGACCCCCTGGGCTGATGGTGCCGAGTTCAAAGATCCATTTGGATTCGATGTGCAGTAATCTTCGATCTCTGTCTCCCCCTCGGATGCTGCGGGGCACGTGATCGATGATCAGATGTTTTAAATCGTTCAATGAATGGCCCATCAGCGCAAAGTGTCTGGCCACGGGTTGTTCGGAGGGTTTGCCCGTAAGTGCCTGCTTGATTGCGGACCTGTGAAGAGCCATCCTTTCTCTAAAAGTTCTAATAGACTTGCCCACATATACTAGATGGCACGGGCAGGTGAGTATATACACAATGTGTGTAGTTGTGCATGTCACCACATGTCTGATCTGATAGGTCCTTTCTTTATGGGGGTGTTTGAAAAATGACCCAGTGGTCATGTTGTTGCATGTGGTACACTTGGGGCACCTGTAGCAGCCAGGAGCCTTAGTGAGGAAAGTGGAGGATCGTTGTACCTCGTTTTGGAACCCCGTGATGTCCGAGTGTACGATGATGTCCCTTATGCTTCTGCCTCTGGTGAAGCATAACATGGGACGCTTTTCTCTGAACACTGGAAGTTTAGGAGAGTGCCAGTCCCATTTGGGATATCTATTCATTTTTGGCGCACACAGGTCATACTGTCTGCCAGCCGGGGTCGAGGCACCTCCCCCCTTGTGACTTTTATTTTTCTTCATTACCATACTGCACCCTTTTGCCCAGGTGGAGTTCCCCAGTCACACACCTAGCGGTGTTCACCTCAGCACCAGGCACTCACAAGAAGAACCGTCCACACCACACATGGAGACCGCATCCTCTTCAAGACGCGATGATGACACACCGGGATGCAGAGGGATGCAATCGGTCCTGGGCGAATCCTTCAGTTTCACGGACGACGACGCGGAGCGCCTCCGTTTCACGGAACAATTAGGTGCATCAGAACGCACAGGGGGCATTGAGGACGTCTATCATCAATTACTCAAGCTAAAACGCCGTGAATGTGATTACCTGCTTCATGGAATCTCGCTGTCGGAGTACCATCGGGAAAAGTTGATACCTAGGGGCTTCAGGGTAAGGAACGTCCCCACCATCGGACGATTTAACCCCGAGTTCTGTAAGAAATGGGTAGGCATACTCAACAAGTGCAGTCTCGACCTGATCCTGCTGGTCGTGGAAGAATCGGGCCGAGAATTGAGACAAACCAGAGATAAGATCTCCAAAATTGAGACAGAGCACAAGACCGTCTTGCAGGCGGATTGTAATCATGACTGGCTTACCAAACTACAGAAACAATGCGATGACTACAGGAAGGATTTGATCAAATTCAAGCGCAATAAACAACAAGTAGTCAAAGAGGATTATGACTTGAATAAAGTATACAGGTGGTTGATGGGGGGAGAGGGTGGTCAAAATACCACCTATAATGCCAGAGGCCGGCAAGGTTGGAGGAGACGACGGGAACAGAAGTCGTTCACTGCCGGTACATCAAACAGTGACAGTGAGAGTGCCTTCCTGGACTCGGACGGGTCATCTAGGGTACAGCCGGTCCCTTTAGGGACACCTGCGGCCACCCCAGTGGAACAAGGCAGAAGAGGACGCCCACCCGCAGGGGCAAGCAGTGCGCGCGAATTAAAAGGGCGTGCAGCCAAAAAGAATCCCTAATCTTCAACCTGTCCAGCAGATCCTTCTCGGATATAGAACTGAGAGTTCTGGAGAAGGGTCTTTCTTTCGTGCCCACTAATCCATTCAATAACTTCCAGTGGCAAGTTGACCTGCATCGATTCTCGCGCAAGCTGAGACTGCAGGAATTTTTCCAAAACTCCCACCCACAGGATTCAACTAGTGATTCACTCTGTGATAGATTCTATCAGACACGGCACAAATCCACCTTTGATCCCCCGTCAACCAACCCTTCCATACAAGCATTCACCAGACTCTTGGATGACTCGGTTGTCAAATACACAGCAGCGACACCTGTTGTACATCGGAACCTTTCCAAGGCTGAACAAGTAGCCCTCAAACAGTTGGGGGCATACCGAGATGTAATCTTCCGTCCTGCGGATAAGGGAGGGGGATTGGTCATCCTTAACCTCTCCGACTACATTAAAGAAATTGAGGGTCAACTGGCAGAGCCTGAGACATATGAGGAACTGTCTCATGACCCAACTCCTGAGTACCAGCAGGAACTGGAGCATCTTCTCGATCAGGCCAAGTCCAACGGTCTTCTAACAGGAAGGCTGTGTGAGGCACTCAAGCAAGACCACCTACTTGTACCCCTCTTTTTTGTGGTACCCAAGATCCATAAGAACGCCACGTCCCCGCCTGGCAGACCAATCATTGCTGCAAGGGAGTCTATTTTTCAGCCCATCTCCACATTTTTAGATGGGATCCTGCAACCGCTGATCGTTAAACACCACAATTACATCAAAGACACCACCAGCTTCCTGGAGCGGATCAACAACATCGGGCAGGTTCCTCCAGGGACATTAATGTGTGTGATAGACGTGAAGAGCCTTTACACCAGCATCCCCCACCAGGATGGTCTGCAAGTCATACATGATTTTCTCACAAAGGAGAAGATGGACACCCTTGACATCGGGCTTTTTATGCAACTTCTCTCGCTGACCTTAAAAAGGAACTTCTTCATGTTCAACGGCAGATTCTTCCGGCAGAGAACAGGATGCGCGATGGGGAGCAATGTCTCCCCATCATTTGCCAACGTCTTCATGTTCCAGGAGGAGCAGGCGGTGTTCTTTGACAATCAAGCTGTAGCGCAGCATATCCTGATGTTCGTCAGATATATAGACGACTTGTTCTTGCTCTGGACAGGAGACACGGCACGATTTGAACAACTCATAGAGGAAGCCAATAACAGAGCTTCCACAATTAAGTACACCTATACCATCAGCAGCGAGTCCGTGAATTACTTAGACGTCAAGATAACTGTCAAGGACGGCACATTAACCACCAGCCTGTTCTCAAAACCAACGGACAAGAACGTCTTACTGAGGGCCAATAGCCATCATCCGAGACCCCTCAAAGAGGGACTCCCTAGATCACAGATGATCAGGGCATCAAGGATCATCAGCTACCGCTCCAGTCTAGACCGAGAATTAGAAACCATGGTCGACAAGTTCACGCAAAGGGGGTACGACTACCACAAATTACAGGTACAGAAAAAAGAGATCATGGCCATACCGAGGGAAGCCTTACTGACGCCTACAGCTCGCAAGAACAAAGCGGTCATACCATTTGTGAACCAGTTCAGCACAGCAAGCCCAGTAATCCAGAGAGCGGCCAGAGCCCTGTGGCCTATAGTGGCCTCAGACACTAAACTTCCAGTGTTCAGAGAAAAGCGTCCCATGTTATGCTTCACCAGAGGCAGAAGCATAAGGGACATCATCGTACACTCGGACATCACGGGGTTCCAAAACGAGGTACAACGATCCTCCACTTTCCTCACTAAGGCTCCTGGCTGCTACAGGTGCCCCAAGTGTACCACATGCAACAACATGACCACTGGGTCATTTTTCAAACACCCCCATAAAGAAAGGACCTATCAGATCAGACATGTGGTGACATGCACAACTACACACATTGTGTATATACTCACCTGCCCGTGCCATCTAGTATATGTGGGCAAGTCTATTAGAACTTTTAGAGAAAGGATGGCTCTTCACAGGTCCGCAATCAAGCAGGCACTTACGGGCAAACCCTCCGAACAACCCGTGGCCAGACACTTTGCGCTGATGGGCCATTCATTGAACGATTTAAAACATCTGATCATCGATCACGTGCCCCGCAGCATCCGAGGGGGAGACAGAGATCGAAGATTACTGCACATCGAATCCAAATGGATCTTTGAACTCGGCACCATCAGCCCAGGGGGTCTGAACGAGAAATTCTCCTGGAATATATTTCTATAACCCAGCGATGAACTGTCCTATATTGTATTGCATGGTTGCCCTGCCACCCACTGCACGACACCATCAGAACATTCATCCATTCTTTGCTTGTCACACAGCACGAGCACAGGCACTCCAGGTGGGGACACCGGTTCGGACGCGGTGGATGCAGGTTCTATTCAATTGGCCGCACGGTCCATACTCACAGCCGTCTCCATGGTGTTGCAACTCTCATATGGAGTCACACCACAGCCCCAGCGGGCATAGCCAGCAGCATTCACCCCCAAGTGAGCACCACCAGCTCCAGTGCCAGTCCGGCACGATCAGCAGCCACCATTCAAACTTACAGTCTGACTTATTTGCAGACATCCCCCTTCAGGCTCTTGGATCTCACACATCCAACAGGCATGGAGTGTCCAGCATCCACCGGGTTCTACCATATACCATGCATCACTCTGTCCCCCTGCACCCGGGTCACATCGAGCCCCACGGAGGTGTTAGGTTCCCCAGGTGTCATGGTTCTTAATAACTTGCACTTACACTTCATCACATTCTCCTGGCACTGTTGCCAGTTTTGTCACCGCTGCTGTTTACGGCACTTGGCGTCCCAGTTGCCATAGTAACGGGCGCACTCACCATGACGTCACTCAGCCGCGACCGGAAGTACGGCGGCTCCGTCGCGTCTCCGGCCACACACCTGCACACTGACGGACTCCACGGGGATATAAGGTAAGCACGCACACCTAGACACTGTTATACACCTTGACAAAGGGGCATGTGAGCCCCGAAACGTCGGCTTCTTGTAATCTTTTTTGAATACACTTTGTACTTTTCATTAAATCCTCGAGTGCCGCTGTTTCTTTCTGGAAATCTGCATCTTCACCACAGAAGGCACCGGGGTCCCTGACGCCTGATAGGAGAGTGCCAGTCCCATTTGGGATATCTATATATATATATATGTATATATATATATAAAATCACAGTAATGCACTTTACGTGTGACCACTAATGTAAAAAACTCACTGACTGAGGACTGCATTAGGTCTAGTAAAACTAATATACATAGTAAAAAAAATAATAATAATCAGCTACGCTGACTTAAATGTAAGTTAGTGAATGAATGCCGATCAACAGTGTCATTCTACAAACTGTAAGGAACTGTGTTCATTAAGTTAAAGCCTCAGCCAACAATGGTGTGTTGTGACCACCCACTTTGACTGGCAGGATGGTGAGTCTTGGTGTATAGAAGTGACGTGCGATGGGGTGAGGCAGAGCCTTTCCTGTCATACTAACGTTTAAACCAGAATTTTGACTATATAAAGTAAATGAAAAACACAAAGAATATATGTTATATAGCTTCTATGTATTATTCTAATGATTTTTATAGTTAAACCAGTGATTTTCAACCTTTTTTAACTCACGGCACATCGAACAATATTTGAAAATTCCCAAGGCACATCATCAGTTCCCCAGAGAAAAAAAAACAAAAAACACACATTGGCCCTTACAGTAAAAAAAAAATTCCACACATACATTGGCCTACACAATCACATTGCTCACCACATGAATCCTATTGCTCCCCACATGAATTATTCACATTGTTCCCCCCATAAATCCATAAATCCTTATTCTCCCCACATAAATCCTATTGAAATCTTATTGTTCCCCACAGGAGAAATAAAATAACAAATATTAGCCCCTAACGGTCAGCTGTCCTCCTTCCTGTCCCTCAGTGGCGGGAGTGGTTCATAGTGGAGTGCTGCGAATACTGAGCAGCGGGCGGTCGGGCAGGTGTGGATGTGGGTGGGCAAGGAAAGCTGTGTATGCACGCGGGAACTGGAAGATGTGTATGCAGGTGGGTGGGCAAGGAAAGCTGTGTATGCATGCGGGAACTGGAAGATGGGTATGCAGGTGGGTGGGCTGGCTGGGTGGTGAGACATGGCGGCCAGAGCACGACTGATCCTCTAAGAAGAGCCCGGGCCAACAGTTCACTCTGAAGGTGCAGGAAGCTGCTCTGGCTCCGCGGCACACCTTGCAACTGGTTGCGGCACACTAGTGTGCCACGGCACACTGGTTGAAAAACTCTGGAGTAAAATGTCTATGATAGGTGAGGCAGTGCCTCCGCTGCTTATCTTTTCTGCACATCTCTGATCAAATCTCATCAAATTTCCAGCATTATACTGCTCCCCTGTGTATAATGATTACATGTACCCTTTGGCTCATATATTGTGTGTAAATCTGGCTCTGGTATTAGCCAGTGACTCCTGAGCCATTTACCTCTCCGCACGTCCTTTGTGTATAGTAGCTTCTATATAGTGAACTAAGCACCCATATTCATTAGTGATTCTGCTCCACCAGATAACTGACCCTCTAATAGAATAACAATGTATAACTTACAATCTGAAACCTAGCCCCTAGCGGAGATCCCCACAGGGGATTTTCCCTGTACCCCTGTGGGCAGGTCCAACCCTGGAGTGGCGATAATGTGTTTTTTTTTGTATGAAAGCAAATGTGTTTGTCATACACAAAATTGAGTTGTCACAGCTCTCCATTTTGTGTATGAAAAACTATTTGCTTTAACACTCAAGAACATATTATAGCCACTAGCATTCGCAATCAGCCAATCACAAACAGTTTATTAGTGTTGGCAACTGTGAAATCACCATTTTGCACATGCCCCCAGGCAGCAGCAAGTGATATGGATTGGACAGGAATATATGAGTCTGTGTAATGGTGACTTTTAAGCATCTGTTCACTGCACTTTCGTGAACATGCCCTTACATAGGCTGCAGTGCAGCTTACATCAGAATGCCACTTCTCTCCTCTAGTGTCACAAAGGGTGGTCTTCTGGTTGCCGAATGTCAGGATCCCGACGCACAGTATACCGGTGCCGGAATCCCGACACCCGGCATACCGACACATATTTTCCCTCGTGGGGGTTCACACCCCCCTGGAGGGAGAATAAATAGCGTGGCGCGTGTAGCGCGCCACCGTGCCTGCAAGGGGCTCATTTGCGCTCGCGTGCCACCGTGCCCGCAAGGGGCTCATTTGCGCTCGCCACGCTGTCGGTATGCCGGCGGTTGGGCTCCCGGCGCCGGTATGCTGATCGCCGGAAGCCCGGCCGCCGGCATACCATACTACACCCGTCACAAACAGTCATGTCAGAATAACACAAATCTTCAAATGTGGGCGTATAATTTACTGTGCATACGGAGAGCAGACTGACACATTTTATGCTACACACATGTTACTCTGCCTCAGCCCTTGTGTCTTTTTTAAGACAATCAGAAGATTTTGTCAAAACCATAAAACATGTAGTAAACACATACATTTTCTGTAGTAAAAAATGAAACTTGTACCTACATGTACATTATCTCAGGCTGGCAATAAAACATATAATTCATGTAAAAGAAAAATAGTTTTGGTTTATAAAATTCCTGACATTTCAAAATAGCAAAGAGAAATCATATGATTAGCAACAGAAAGAACATACAGAAGGCTTCTGGCCTGGGACCAGCCTAAATAAAAGTGTATTCCTGGTATTGTAAAAATAGATCATGCACTGATTGCAATGAGAGGGAACAGTATCATCCATCCTGTGGCTAAGACTGAGGGCTCAAGACAGTAACAGATCCAACATGTCTCACAGCTATACCACAGAACTTACAAGGGCATGATAAACTTAAAGAAAATGTTACTTTTAATTTACTTTACTGCTCCAAAACACACGGAAACTGATCTCGGTTTTGCAATATATCATTGACAGAAATGACTAACTTATTGTGTACTCACTACATTGCCTAATAATCAGTACAAAATAAAATGTGAAGGATTTATAGTCCTGCTGGCAAACATTACAGGGCCCTGCCATCTGGCAGACAACTTGCAGCTGCAGGAAAACACTATTCTGCCATGCAGGCTCCCTGTTCACATTCATTTTTGAAGGTACTGGAGGTCCTAAAAATATTGGGGGTCATTCCGAGTTGATCGTAGCTGTGCTAAATTTAGCACAGCTACGATCAGGCACTCAGACATGCGGGGGGATGCCCAGCACAGGGCTAGTCCGCCCCGCATGTCAGTGCCGGTTCCCCCACAGAAATGCAAAAGCATCGCACAGCGGCGCTGCTTCTGCATCTCAGGAGTTACTCCCGGCCAGCGCAGCTCCTGCGGCTGGCCGGGAGAACCTCTTCACTGCCCCGGGTGGCAGCGGCTGCAGCATCGGATCTTCCACGACACCATCAGGTGGCTTGTGGCACCCATGGAGACAGGCAAGCCTCCTGTGGCACAGGCCAGGAAATCTCTGTGCAATCTCCTGGCCTTTTCCCTCCCTCTTAATGGGGGCAACACGCCTCTGCTTTCACAAACAAGCATCAGACTGTCAATCACTGACGGTCTGATGCCGTCCCTATGCTCTGTGTCGCAGGACCCATTTGGTACTTTGCACATCAGGGCGCACCTCCATCCACTTCTGAATGAGGTAGGCTAGAGTGACAATATTATCCCTTTTACCTGGAACACTCATGGATTACACAGGTTCTGTGGCTGATTAAAACCAGATGAAATGTAGGCTTGAAGTCAGCCAACCACAGAACCTGTGTAATCCATGAGCGTCCCAGGTAAAAGGAATAATATGGTCACTCTAGGTAGACTGACCATAATATCGCTTTAAACTGGGACACTCATAAATTACACAGGTTCTGGGGCTGACTGAAACCAGGTGACATACAGACTTGAAGTCAGCCAGCCATTTTGTTTAGATTGAGCCTTAGACATTTCTAGTTACACGCCTGATAGGGGTCACCTTCCTTTGCATTCTGTAGGCTTTAGATGAGATCAGAATAATTCAGTCAACTCTTCCTTGGGGATGCTGACGATATTGTGGCTGCACGCATCAATGTTGGCCCAAATTGGCAATATGTGTACCAAAATCTATGTGCATGTGGCCAGCTTAATGCTAAATCCGTTGGTGCATTGGAGTTGATCAATTATTTGTTACATTTTCAACAATCCACTAAATGAAGGATACAAAGAGTGGGTGATCTTGACAGTGGTGTGGGCATTCAGGGCTGAAAGTGGTCTTGGAGAGGTGGTGGAACTAATTACCCACACCACATCCCCCCCCCCCCACATAAGGCAGAACCGAGGCCAGTGCTAGAGTTTTGGCACCCCCCCCCCATCAAGCTATAAATTTGTGCCCTACCTCCCATACTTTATAAAGGGACAATGTGCGCCGAAGGTGCATGTTTTGCACACAAGTGGTGTGATCTCACAAGGAAGGGGCGTGGTCACACAATAGTCCCCCCAATTCAAATGTCTCCACACAGTAGCACAATCTTATTCATATTATGCTAAACAGTAGTACACCTTATACATGTTATGCCACTGAGTAGTGCCACTTACACAATGCCCACAGTAGTAGTGCCCCTTATACATAATGCCCACAAAAGTGCCCCTTATAAACATAGGGGCCAATTCAGACCTGATCGATACTGTGCGTTTTCTCACAGGCTGTGATCAGGTCTGCACTGCGCATGTGTATGCACTGCAATGCGCAGGCACGACAGACCACAGCAACGGGGACCGCTGGTCAGTGACAGGATGGTGCGAAAATTCCACAGGAGATTGACAGGAAGAGGACATTTGTGGGTGTCAACTGACCATTTCTAGGGAGTGTCCTGAAAAACGCAGGAGGGACCCAGCATTTTGTGGAAGGATTTCTGATGTAAGCTTCGGCACCGATCATCGCCGCGTGTGAGTAAGTCCTGGGCTGTGCAGAGACTGCACAAACTGCTGTTTGTGCAGCTCTCCAGCACAAGCGATCGCACACCTGCACACACACTATACCCTCCCCCTATAGGCGGGGACTACCTGATTCCCCTATAGGCGGGGACTACCTGATTGCAGGGATGCAAAAAATGCACCCTAGCAATCAGGTCTGAATTACCCCCATAATGCCTACAGTAGTAGTGCCTCTTATACACATAATGCCTACAGTAGTGGCCCTTATACACATCTCTGCCTCTGTCACTCCAGTAGCTCACCGCCCATGTCTCTCTAGCAACTTCATGCCCTGTGTCCCTCCAGCAGCTTCCCTGCCTCTCTGTGTCCCTCCAGCCTCCTCTTACCTTGTTTTCAGCATGCTCCTCTTCACTTCAGTGGTGGTGACAGCATGATATCACCTACACCGTTCCGGAAAAGTAAGCTGTTGGGACCGGAGAAGTGGATGACTGCCATCCTACAGACACAGCATGTGTACCAGGAAGGGCAGGCCGCAGGCGAACGAGCACCATGGAGCCACAAAGGATCTGAGGAAGGGGGAGGTGGCTGCAGCTCATCAGGGACACTAGCGCCGCTCTGCATAAACTATTGATGAGGGTGGTGGGCTTTTGTGTTGGAATTACTTTGCAGGGACGTGGCGTAGGTGATGGAACTCACTTGCATTCCCCCCCCCCCCCCACCACCACCACCACACACACACACACACACACACACACACATATACACACCTCTGTGGGCATGTAGCTTTCTCTCTCGTTTTCTTTGGTATATCATGTTCCAGTTGGAATATGATGTTCAGTTAAACCCTCTTTATCTTGACACAGTTTGAGCAGCTATAAAGTAGATTTGAGATACCAGATAAAAATTGAAGGTGGACATGTACTAAGCGGTGATAAAAGTGGAGAAGTGAAGCAGTGGAGCAGTTGCCCATGGCAACCAATCAGCATTGATGTAACATTTATAATTTGCATACTATAAACATATACAGAGCAGCTGATTGGTTGCCATAGGCAACTTCTCCACTGGCTCACTTCTCCACTTTTATCACTGCTTAGTACATGTCCCCCAAAGTCACATAGAGAATACGTTCTGAAATACACCACTGGTTTCCATGAGTGATATGGTGTAAACAGACCACTTCTGATGTATGCTGGGGATTATTTGAAGCCACTCTAGTTTTCGTCATGTAGAACTTCTGTTTCCTAAATTCTCTCGCTTGAAGGAATTGAGCATCATGATATATCCCTACCTTAGATTGTCACTTTAAATAATGATATATAATAATTTAATATAAAATAAAATATAATAATAATATAATGAAAAGACAAGAATACCACATCTCATAAGATTTTGGATATACCATTACTTGGCTGACCTTAATTTACTTCACATGGATGCCTGAGTTTCTCACTGTAAATTGCATCATAGTTCTTAACATTACATCATGTTCCATGCGTGCATCACAGATACATGTTTGTTAAGTTATATTTCCAAGCCCATGTCACACCCAGCCATAATTCTTTTATGTTTTAATAGCGTACATAAAATATACATTTATACAGTAAGGTGCTCCACATCACTGTCAGTCTTAAACCACTAATCCACTGGTTGTTTTAAAGTGACTATGCAGTCACACCTGCTGAAATGAGAGTAAATGGTGACTAAAGCTCACATATCACTGATAGCAGTGCTCAGTGGCGTAAGTTCGTCACAGTCGCCCGGAGGCAAGTTCATACCAGCTGCCCCCCCCCCTCCCTTATATTTAGATAAATATATGTATGTATATGTGCATATTTGTATGTGTGTGTGTGTGTGTATGGAGTGTTCTGATTTTTTTTTTTACATACTGTATATATTCATTTCATTGTCTTTTATTTTAAATCATACATTTCTTAGCAGTCATACCCAGGATTAGAACCCACTGACAGCAGACACTTTACTGATGGAGCTATTTGCTCCTGTAGAGGAAGCATGAGAATTGTAACTATATGAAGTTATGTGTAATTGTCAGAGAAGTAACTTCATATAGTGAAAAGATAGCGGCAGCCATCAATTAACTTCAATGGTGTCACGGAATGGGAGGAGAAGAGCCCCCCTTCAGAGCAGGAGCCCGGCGGCAAATGACTCCGTTGCCTCCCAGAGTTCTGCCTCTGGCAGTGCTGCATATAAGCATGGACTGAGCTGCTTTTACACATTGGATGTGCTAATGCCATAGGCAGTAGTAATGGGCTTCTTCAAGCCTTTCTTAATGTGTATGATTTGTATACTTTACAGTATTCACTCCTTAGTGCTCAGAACACTTTTATATAACATGACACCTATTGCCACATGTTGTCAACAATCCACGTGCATGGATCATTCTATGGCCCAGATTTATAAAGCCTTGTTGAGTGATAAATTGCATACCTCTCAACATCGGGAGATGGGGATGCGGAACTCCCAGGCGCTTCAAAGCCACGCCTGAAATGGGGTGTGACCTACAGAATAAGGGGTGTGGTTTCATCACAAGCCACACCCCGTTTTCCATCACTGTGGGGGTATGGCCAGCGCTCTGTGAGCTGCTGGCATGCCCCAAGACCCTCAGTCAGTTTCCTGTGAATAGACACAGCATCTGTTCAACGCTGCTTTGCTAGGCAGAGCAGCGAGTGACAGGAGCCTCCCAGTTGCCCGCCCCCCCACCGCGGGACACTGCGGCCCGCAAGTGGGACAGCGGGACAGTCCCAACAAAATGGGACTATCCCGTGAATATCGGGACAGTTGGGAGGTATGAAATTGCATGGTGATTACGTGCCAGACAACCAGTAGAATCTGCACACTCCACATACAATGTAATATATGAAATCTAAATGTAATCCCCCTCCTGCTCAGATAGTTGTGGGACCTGCCTTACATACTCTTGTACAGACATATAAAGAAAGAGTGTTTATCTCCTTGTGCTCCTTACATGGCTTTTTGTCTGTGACATTGACACATCAGCTAGTCATATGTGAGGAAAGAACATCTGCTGTTGTTGTAAAAGGAGTGTGTGTGTGTGTTGCTTTTAGCTGCCAGGGCCGCTATCCGTCAGACAGTGTGACAGGCGCAGCAGCAGCAAGAGAGACAAGTGCAGCAGCAGGGATACAGAGCAGGGAGAGCGCCTCTCCAGCCGGACGCCTACCTGCTTTGCATCCCTTCAATGAGCGGGTAGCGCCGGGCCTGCGTGTATGTTCTTGTGGCAACATTCACATGTGCACCGGTGCATACTTGCAGTTGTACTGCCACTGCAAATGTTGCTCCTAATGAAACATAAAAACATATGTATATGTGAATATAGGGCCTAATCCATGTTTGTACGCACTTGCCTATGCAGCTGCAAATTTTTAGGCTATGGAATTGCTAATCATTGCAAGTGAAGCTGCCGCCCAGGAAAGCAGATAGACACTCACCGGAGCCATTGCAACTGTGTACACATACACAGACTATATACAATAATGAGTAACTACGACTGCTGGGTTGGTCCTATGGCTACGCACAATGGACACAGCAGTAGCGACGCTGGCGCCATGTTTTTGTGTGTACATGATCACAGTGAACGCAGATACATGCCCCGGAAATGGCCATGATACATCTGCGTTTTTTCTGCCACTCCCCATTACCGTCCCCAAACGGTCTTTTCCTGTCAATCACAATGCGGTACAAATCTCAGTGCAAGAGCAAATGCGACGGCACCTAGGCGACTGCACAGTGAGATTGCGGCACATGCACAGTCTGTCAATAATCGCTCTGTTGAGTCAGCATTGCGTACAAACATGAATTATGCCCATAGTATAGTATCTTTGGGGAATGATAGGCGTTCACATGAGTAACAAGTAAGTTAGCATCCAATATTTACATGGTTACTGAGAGGAACTACGGGTGCAGTTGTGGCTGTTTCGTGAAAGCCTGATTCTGTGAGGTGTGACCACATAGGCCAACACGAAGCTATGGATTTGCTCAGTCACTTTCCAGTGCTTACAATCCTGCTCAGATTGGTCCATGGATGGTGAATGATGCAGAACAATGGGCCCCAGACATTTCTCCATCCACCACCGGTGCACCTGTGTATGGGGGTGATTCCGAGCTGTTAGCTCGCTAGCTGCTTTTAGCAGCATTGCACACGCTAGGCTGCCGCCCTCTGGGAGTGTATCTTATCTTAGCAGAATAGCGAACAAAGATTAGCAGAATTGCGAATAGAAATTTCTTAGCAGTTTCTGAGTAGCTTCACACTTACTCACAAATTGCAATCAGTTCAGTCAGTTTCGTTCCTGGTTTGATGTCACAAACACGCCCTGCGTTCGGCCAGCCACTCCCCCGTTTCTCCAGACACTCCCGCGTTTTTCCCTGACACGCCTGCGTTTTTCCGCACACTCCCAGAAAACGGCCAGTTTCCGCCCAGAAACACCCACTTCCTGTCAATAACACTCCGATCACTTCAACGATGAAAAATCTTCGTTCGGGCGTGAGTAAATCTACTAAGTTATGAGCTAAAATACTAACCGCATGCGCATTTTTGCCTTAATCGCTCCGTTGCGAAAATCGGCAACGAGCGAACAACTCTGAATGACCCCCTATATACAGTATATAACTAGCACCTGTGTATATATAACTAGCACCAAGGGCATTGAGAGAGGGGGCTTGTACAAATTACCAGGGCCTGCCCAGAGCTGCAAAGGAAGAGAATGTCCTCAAAATGACATTACCATGTCCCTACAGCGGGCAGCGCAGCATGTAAAGATGGCCCTGTTATTGTTTATTCCATCCAACTAGGCAGGCAGACAGCAATGTTCTAAGCCTCAAACAAGCATTGTCACTTAGTGCCAGCTTCACTTCCCAATGCTAGCAACATACTGTAGATAATGATTCCCTCCCGCTATGATTAGTTTCCATGCAGGACATTCAGATTAATAAATAACGTAAGCATATATGAAGAGAAAGTGACCACTTTGAGCAGTTTCATGTGCATTGCCAGTGTAGAGTTTTTATCATATACAGCCTGTTGAATGAATGTGACTCAGATATTACAATATGAGATTTGAAGCAGTAATTGTTGGAAATGATGTGTGTGCATGTACTGATACATAGAAACATAGAATGTGACGGCAGATAATAACCACTTGGCCCATCTAGTCTACCCCTTTTTTTGACCATGTTTTTATCTCAAACTTTATTTGATCCTTATTTCTTTGTAAGGATATCCTTATGTATATCCCATGCATGTTTAAATTGCTCTACTGTCTTAGCCTCTACCACCTCTGATGGGAGGCTATTCCACTTGTCCACTACTCTTTCTGTGAAGTAATTTTTCCATACATTTCCCCTGAACCTACCTCCCTGCAGTCTCAGTGCATGTCCTCATATCCTATTGCTTCTCTTCCTTTGAAGAATGTTTCCCTCCTGGACTTTGTTAAAACCTTTGATATATTTGAAAGTTTCTATCATGTCCCCCCTTTCCCTTCTCTGCTCCAAACTATACATATTGAGATTTCTTAGTCTTTCTGGGTAAGTTTTGTGATGAAGGCCATGCACCATTTTAGTGGCCCTTCTTTGTACATTCTCTGATGTATTAATATCCTTTTGAAGATATGGCCTTCATATAGGTACACACCAGCGGACGACTCATACTATGCCGGAGGCAAAATAGACAGTGGTGCCCCCCTCCCCCCACCACCAGCAGCGTCTGTCGGTGCATGTGCAGCAGCACAGCTGAGGGGGCAAAGGAGGAAGTAATGTGGTCACAATACAATCACATAACTTCGCAGTGACCGCTAGAACGAGTTCTTATCGGAGCCCAATGGTACATCTGTGCGAACAAATATAGAGAACTAGAAAGACGGTTGTTAGGTTGGGTGCACAGTATCAATTAATTGGATTGATTATCAAAAATAAAACGTAACTTTTATTATTTATGTTAATATTCAGAAGGTCCTTGTCGTGGGACACATACAGCAAAATATAGGGGTTAAAAACATGACATATACAAACACATAAGTGGTATAGAAAAAGGAAAAATGTGAGACAGATTCTTAAAAAGTGGGATCACCACAGTAACTCCTGCAACAAGTGTAAATGCTTATATGTGAGACGCTATCCACTCGGGATACAGCTTGAATCACGTTTATCAGTTCTAGATATATTTAATATCGTGTAGAACAATTGGGTATGGCCACAAATAGTGGGGTATTTTTTAATGGGACATTGCCTTAGGTGCGTGGATGCAATGCAATGTGTAGTCCAAATAGAACCTCTTGCCCACCTAGTAATGAAGTGCTAGTGGGTTACTCTTAAGTAGAACGCATCACCTGAATTGGTACTGATAATGAAATCTTAAAGAATATTGTGCCACTGGTGCCCTATATTACAGTATGTAATGTATCTCCTTACGGATGACTCACAGGTGAATCTGTGATGCTATAGGTGTAGGTGTTTGTCAGAAATTGACACTAGCAGGTTCTAATATATTCACACTGTATTCATATGTGGAACGCTCACATAGATGATGTACACTAATGTGTCTTAAAGATAGAATATATGAAACAATAAATGAAAATCTGTGTGGATATTGCTAAAGCAGAATATTTATCTTATATAATATCCTTTATGAGGTCTAAGAACACTGTACGCTATCTACGTATGAAGTACCGTAAGGGTACGCACGTTGCGTAACAATCGCTCAGCCGTAGTCGAGACGCTCAAGCGTCACATTCGCTCACGGCCAAGAGATCACAGGCAGGCACGCTATTGGCTGCCGACTAACTTAATGATTCGCTATAGCGTAGCGGACGCTCGAGACCACGAGGAGATCACCAGCGGCGCTGACGCTCACAATGTTAAACCTTTGAAACTAAACCTTAAACAATGTATTGTGCAATAAAACCTTAGTGTAATGGTAGAGTGTAAATGCAACACAGTATAACCTTACTAGCTTAGAAGCAGTTTGAGCGTCACCGACGCTCTGAGAATACTTAACTCTATAAGAAATACACAGATACCTGGGCTTAGGGTCCAACGCCTAATATATATATATTTTAGATGATATACTTGCAAAAGAATTAATACAAATACAAATCATACACTACAATATAACATAGACTAACTAACCAGGTAACTACACAGTAAATACAATACAATTAAGTTTAAGAGAAAAATGAGAGAAAGAGAAGAGAGAGAAAGATATGGCCCATAATAACAAGAGAGAAACAGTATGATTACGGAGAAAAACTTACGCACAAAGGAAACGATCGCAAGCGCCTCTGGACATCCAGCTCCCGATTTTCAGCAATGATAACCGTTGAAGAGTGAGTGCTGGATGTGATCGGCCTTTCTATTTATGCCCCACACACAATGCAATTCAATGGTCCCTACAATCTCATTGTTCATTGGACACAGGAATTCCTCCTCGCATTATAACAAAAGGTCATAGGTTGATTCATACAGGTGGGCTGTGACTATTTCCAACAGCTCAGGTGGGAGGGAAACTGGGTTTCCCGCCGCATGGGTAATAAAGTGCAAATAAAGTAAATGTTCATAAACTTCTTATGTCCATAACTATTCGCACGAGCGATTGATCTGCTTCAAACCAACACCGGAATATTGCTAATTAAATACTCTTCCGATGGGTACTAAACACCACTGTATTACTCCTGTCTGACCCTTCGTATCAAACAAAGAGGGATTTCTCTGTTCACGAACATTCTATATTAACCAAACTTTCAGAATCTATCAAAGGGACCATGATCTACTAAATACATCATATAGTGAAAATATGTAACGATTGAGTCGCACGCTACGATCACATAAACTCTACCGTAAATACGCATACCGTGCGCCTGCGGGTGCCCGCGACTGTGAGTATGCGCACGTACGGGAGAGCGTACGCATGCGCAGCACGGACCTGTGTGAGGTGCAAATATGGTAGTGTGCATAGAGATATTTTTCTGACTTTGACAGTCCACCCTTTGGCAGTCAACAATAACTGCCACCTTCTAAAACATTTCAAAAGGAGAAAAATATATGTTAGGGGTTAATACATTTACATGGTTGGGTAGGGGAGGAGAGGAGAAGGTAGGAAGAGGGTATGACCTAGTGAGATAGCAGAAGCATGTGTGTATGAATCCGTGCTTGGGGGTCATGTATCATCGTGCCGTACGTGTTTTAAATCAAGCTTCGAGGTATTGCGAAGTATACATTTGAATTCCTTCTTATCCCGTGGTACGGGTCTGTGGATGGGCTGTCAAACTTTACCGAGCTCTTTTCGGCTTTGGTTGTAACAAAATGGGGGAGCACATTTTAGTTGATGATACATGAATGGGGGAGATATGTGATCGCTGATATCTGTGCCTGTATTCCCTATCGACTATGTGTGTCATTACCTGAGGGTTGTAGAAATGAAGAAATGACATAATTACGGTAAATGCGGTGGTATTCTATGTCAGGTAAATGTACATTCGTCGATTGAGGTCTTGTTTGGTGTCTGTTGAATGCAGTCTTCTTTGTGCTTTTGCTCATAAGGTGCGAGCAAAGCTGTCAATGTCCATAGATTTACAAAAGTGTTGGGCTAGCGTAATTTTACAATTTCTAGGGAAACTGGGGATCCATGGCATAGTTCATCAAAAATCTGTGTATCAGGTTGTCAAAACTTCTTCTTTAATCCATCTGTTGTCTGTATATCGGCTCATCAAATTCCTCGTCCAAGTGGGTCTTTTTACCCTGGAGGAAACGGAAAAAACAGGTGAAAGAAACGGACCGTAGAAATCGCATTTTCATCACATCATTGTTTCTACATTTGGGTCATAAATCAAGTCCATTGGAATTACAGTTTCCTCACTCCTTAAACTCATTACCCTAGTACGATGATTGCACCTCATTAAAGCCTGACCGCATCTAAATATCAAACCAATCGTTATGATAACACCTAAGATACATAGGAGAAACTTCCCAACATCCATTATGACTCCTTGAGCCCAGTCTCCTAAACCAGAGAACCAATTTCGCGGGTTCAACCATGACACCCAACCAGTCAGCTCATTACCTACAGCAGCAAGAGTGAGATTGTGTCTCCTGCGAAATTCCCACTTTAGTTGGAGAATATCGTCCATCTTTTGGTCTATGACCTCGACCGGGTCCTCGGTGCTATTCGTAATATATGTGCAACATTTCACGCCGTATTGTGTTGCCAGTGTGACACAATATCCGCCTGTCACTGCTGTGAGGTAATTAAGAACCATTCTATGCTGTACCAGTTCCGTTTTATAAGCTTGAAGTTCCCTTCCAGTATACCTAAACGTGTCATCATACATTTCAGTGATATTATCTAACAAATTGGCGAGCGCAGATATGTATTTATAATTCAACACTCCTCTGGCGGTGCGAGTGAAATCTAACGCGATTAGAAACTGAATCCCGGTGGATTCATGGATCATGTCAGAGGCCGGATGCTCTGTTCTTTCTATCAGGTGCCGTTTAACTACGTGCTCGTAATGGGTGTGAGTATAAGGAGTTTGGGCAACACGGTGTATGTCTTTCATTTTGTCATGTGATACAGTCATTACTTCAGGCAATACTTTTCCAATATAACACAATCCTTCAGAGTTTGGGGTAAGCCACTTATACGCCTTTCTCCCGCATATGAAATATGCATCATCGGGGAGAACATATGGGACGGAGTAGGACATAACCATATTACACACCTTCCATGTGAAATCTCCTAACCCTAATTCTTCCATCTGCTTAGTACACGTATCAGGTTGTACGATATGTGCACAGTATCCTGGTGATACCTCTCCAACTCTCGTAATCCTATTTCCTAAGGTATACCTATACCGGAAAGATTTTCCTCTACTGGCTATGTGGCGTATAAGCTCTGTATCTGTAGGCATTCTATCTGCTCTATGTGAAAAGGTCATGGTTTGATTACTCCATGACACTTCCCAATTTCCCGGCTTTCGGGGATTGGAGATGTTAAAACATAATAGGGACCTATCCACATGGTATTGGTGGAGCTTCAAACTAGGAGGGCTGGAGATATTAAACCTCCTGTCCACCGGTCTCCCACCACTTAACTCAAGTACCTCCCCTAACGTTAAAGGAAATGGTACTAGCCCTGATTTGCTATGACCTTGAGGTACTTGAGAGCATACCCAACAATCGGTTTTATTTAACACACTACCCACTAAGGAGTGATAGTCACTCAATGGATGCCGGTCCATATGGATATTAAAACTGGATTGGCATTTCTTTATGCACCCATCCTCAATGACATTGTTACAGAGCCGACAGATACAGTTTTCTTCAGCTAACAATCCTTCACAATTCCTTCTATGGTCAATGCTATCGGATCGTTTTCTGATACTCGCCTTTGCTTGTTGATTATGTTGTTCTCGGAAAACTACGCCTCCATTTCTGTCATCAGAACCCATTCCAGAACCTCTCTCGAACTCCATGGTACTCTCGCCGGAACAGACTGCTCTGGTCAACATCATGGTCAACAGGAAAATCCGGATCACAGTCTCTTGGGGCAAGTCCATCTTGTAGGAGGAAACGGAGAAGAATGAGACGGGGGAAAAATAATTTGAGGGAGAGGGGATGGGAAGTTGGAGAAAAACAATAAAAGGGAACAGGGGGTCGACAACTGCTTTTGGTCTTGTGATTTTCAATGCTCAGGTGCCGCCTCAATCCTCCTGGAACAGACACTCCAGTGATACAACCTCTACCGTCTGTTCCTTATCACGGGGCCTCTCTGGATCTGCAACCTTCTTACAGTGGGACGAATGAACCCAAGTCTCTCTCTCAGCAACCTTCAATGCTGTAGTGCTAGTCAATAAGACCTGGTATGGTCCTTCCCATCTGTCAATAAGGCAACCTGAGCGTAGAAAATTCCGTATCATTACATAATCCCCAGGTTCAATGTCATGACAATTACTATCTGGTAAATCAGGAATCATTAACTTCAGATTATCATTTTGATTCCTTAACTGCTTACTCATGTTAATCAAGTATTTTACAGTCACTTCATTGTTACACTTCAAATCATCCTGAGGGTTAATCATAACATGCGGTTGTCGACCAAACAAGATTTCAAAGGGAGACAGATTAAGAGGGGACCTGGGAGTGGTTCTGATGCTGTACAGTACAATGGGTAAAGCTTCTGGCCATGTCAATCCTGTCTCTGCCATCACTTTACTCAGTTTATTTTTAATAGTGCTGTTCACTCTTTCTACTTTCGCACTCGCCTGTGGACGGTATGGAGTGTGCAGCTTGCTATCAATTCCCATCAATTTACACATTCCTTGAAAGACATCACCTGTAAAATGGGTACCCCTATCACTTTCGATAATTCTAGGGATACCATATCTACATACAAATTCCTGCACAATTTTCTTAGCAGTAAACATAGCGGTATTTGTGGCCGCTGGAAATGCTTCGACCCAATTTGAGAAAACATCTATACAAACAAGTACATATTTCAAATTTCGACAAGGGGGTAATTGAATGAAGTCAATCTGTATTACCTGGAAAGGGCCGCCGGCAGGTGGGATATGAGATGGTTCTGTAGGTATTGCCTTTCCGATGTTCTTTCTCAGACAGGTAAGGCATGACATTGCCCTTTTACTCGCATGAGATGAGAATCCTGGGGCACACCAATACGCTCTTACCAACTTGCACATCCCTTCCCTGCCCAGATGAGTCAGCCCGTGAGCTGCCTCAGCTAAACATGGAAGATATGCTCTGGGGGCCACCGGTTTACCTTGTCCATCCGTCCAGAGTCCTGAGGACTCCAGGCCATATCCCTTTGCCTTCCAGACTGCCTTTTCCTGTGTGGAACACAAATTTTGCATCTCACACAACTTCTGTGTGTTGATGGTATTAAATACCATCAGTTGTGTGGTGTCTGTCTGTCTGTCTGGGGGTAGCAGCTGCAAACTTAGCTGCTTCGTCTGCTCGGCTGTTACCAAGTGATACTGGGTCTTGGCTATATGTGTGTGCTTTACATTTGATAACAGCCACTCTGTCGGGTTCCTGTATCGCTGTTAGAAGCCTTTTTATGTGAGCTGCATGCGCTACCGGTGTACCAGCTGCCGTCATGAAATTTCTGAGGCGCCATAGGGCTCCGAAATCATGGACTACCCCGAATGCGTATCTAGAATCGGTGTAGATATTGGCTGATTTGCCCTTAGCCAATTCACATGCTCTGGTTAGGGCGACCAGTTCAGCAACCTGGGCTGAGTGAGGTGGGCCTAGCGGTTCCGCTTCTATGGTGCCTTGGTCATCTACGACTGCGTATCCAGTACACAAGTCTCCCGAGTCTGACTGTCTATGACAACTACCGTCCGTGTAGAACGTAAGTTCTGCATCTTCCAGTGGGTTGTCACTGATGTCAGGCCTTGCGGTAAAATTTTGGGTCAAATATTCCATACAATCATGAGTGTCTTCCTTTGTGTTAAATCCTCCTTCCCCACCACTCTCATCTTCCACCCTTTGTGCCTGTCCAGGCACACCTGGGAGATATGTTGCCGGATTTAATGCACTGCATCTCCTTATGGTGATGTTTACGGGGGCCATTAGTGCCAATTCCCATCTTGTAAACCGCGCTGATGAGACTTGTCTGGTTTGGGCAGAATTTAACAAGGCTGACACTGCATGTGGTGTATGAATTGTGAGGTTGTGACCTAGCACGACGTCTTTGCTTTTCGTTACTAGCAATGCTATCGCAGCAACGCTTCGCAAGCATGTGGGGAGGGATCGCGCTACCGTATCTAGCTGAGCGCTGTAGTATGCTACCGGCCTGCTGGCATCACCGTGCTTTTGGGTTAGTACGCCTGCCGCGCAACCAGCACTTTCTGTTCCGTATAGTTCAAAAGGTTTCCCATAGTCAGGCATACCCAATGCTGGTGCCTGCGTTAGGCACTGTTTAAGTCTCTCAAATGCTGTCTCAGACTCGTCTGTATGCGAAATCCGATCAGGTTTGTTTGAGGAGACCATTTCCTGCAAGGGTAACGCTAGGATGGAAAAACCTGGGATCCAGTTACGGCAATACCCACACATTCCTAAAAATGTTCTGATCTGTTGCTGGGTTTGTGGCAGAGTCATGTCTCTAATTGCTTGAATTCTATCAGCGGTCAGGTGTCTCAGTCCTTGTGTTAGACAGTGTCCCAAATATTTTACCTTAGTTTGGCATAATTGCAACTTGTCTTTGGAAACCTTGTGTCCTGTGTCTGAAAGATGAAACAGGAGCTGTTATGATTCCCGTACTCCAGACCAGAGGGGATCTTATGACAGAGGTCTGAGTACTGGGAAGATATGCTGGTTGTGGGAGCAGGAGAGCCTAGTAACCCCTGGCGCCCTAACTCCGTTGTCTCGCCCGTGTTATCAGAAATCCCCTGCGAGACTATGGTTGCTTGAGCCCATGGCAGCCACGTTCGAAGGGCGGATTATGTCTGCCCAACCCCGATGCCCCCGCAGGTCTTAATGGGAGACAAAGGGAAATCCGAGACAGGGTGATAACAAGGGGCCCTCTGACTAAGCAACCAGGCCAGGGGTTACAAGCTAACTAACTTAAACCAAAGGTATGTGCGGACTAGCCGCCAGGGAAAAGGACAACCAAAGATCCACTGATCCGTTACTCCTATCCAGCACCGCTGGATACCAGAGTGGATCTGTGGGAGCGGAATCCTCCGCAAAAGCTCCAGAACACAAATAAACTAAATAATAAACAGTAAGCGGACAAGCCGCAACACACGGCTGCGCCGCGACTCACGAACACCACAGGATGTTAAAGGTGCTCGGTCAGACTCCAGGAATAGATGACAAACTTCCGAGTACAGGATCACTGAGGACAGGAACAACCGGATTGAGCAGGACTGGAAACTCTCTGTAGCTGACACAGGCAAACAGGAAGCTATCACTGGCGTCTGTAAGAAGTCCTGAGAGTGCCTTTATTCAGGAACCCTCCAATCAGGATCCAGACAAGGTAATCTCAGGTAATGCCGTGCAGCTTGCATGCTGCACGGCCAGCACACCAAAATATAATTAGAACAGACCCAGCAACGGGGAACGCGGCCGAACGTGGCGTCCCCGTTGCTAAGGTCAGAGCGGCTCCGTGCGCCCGGCGTCTAGCGTTGCCAGGGAGCCGGCGGCTGTACGCGCACGGCGTCCCTGGTTGCTAGGCGCCGGGCCGCACCGACGAGCGGACCCCGGCGCCTAACAGTACCCCCCCCTTGAGGAGGGGTCAAGGAACCCCTAAAGCCAGGTTTCTGAGGAAATTCTCGAAAAAATGCCCTTTTGAGCCTCGGGGCATGAAGATCCTCATCCAGGACCCAAGACCTTTCCTCTGGCCCATAACCTCTCCAATGTACCAAAAAATAAAGCCGACCCCGGGACAACTTGGAATCGAGAACCTTCTCCACCAAGAACTCCTGCTGACCCTGTACATTTATTGGTGATCTCCCCTGAGATATTTTACGAGGAAATCTACTAGACGAAACATATGGTTTCAGCAATGAGCAATGGAAGGTATTTCCGATCCGCAAAGTTTTTGGTAAACGTAACCGGAAAGCAATCTGGCTGAGGTTTGTCGAAGTTTAATGTTGCGAGTCGACAACCACACCCTGTCTCCTACTTTAAAAGTGCACGGCCGCCGGAGCCTGTCAGAAATTTTTTTTTCCCGGAATGCTGCTTTTCTGAGAGCCAGGTGCACTTTTCTCCAAATAAGTTTAAGATGAGAGGTCAGGGCCAGAGAGGAGACAGAGGAATGTTGAAAAAATGAATTAGCTCTGGGGTGAAAACCAAAAACTGCAAAAAATGGAGACACATTGGTGGAGGAATGACAGGCATTATTATAAGCAAACTCCGCCAATGGAAGAAACTCAGACCAGTCATTTTGGAGTTTGGCCGAGTACAAACGCAAATATTGTTTTAGAGATTGGTTAACTCGCTCAGTCTGCCCATTGGATTGGGGATGATAGCCGGACGTTAAAGATAATTTCATCTTTAACGAAGCACAAAAAGACTTCCAAAATTGTGCAATGAATTGTGGACCCCGATCAGAAACAATATCAGTGGGTAAGCCATGGAGTCTGAAAACATGGCGGAGGAACAAGACTGCCAATCCCTGGGCAGATGGCAATCGGGGAAGAGCAATGAAATGGGCCATTTTGCTAAAACGGTCCACTACCACCCATATGACTCGGCATCCGGCTGACAGAGGGAGGTCCACCACAAAATCCATGGAGATATGCGACCATGGCCTAAGAGGAACATTCAAGGGCATAAGTTGACCTATAGGCAAAGAACGGGGAACTTTATGCTGTGCACAGACCTGACACGAAAAAACAAACTCTTTAATGTCTTTGGAAAGACCAGGCCACCATACTGAGCGGGAGACTAATTCCAAAGTCTTAGCGATTCCCGGATGCCCGGCAACTTTGCTATCATGAAACTCCGTCAAAACAGTTGCTCTCAAAAACTCAGGGACAAAAAGACGACCAGCAGGAGTATTTCCAGGAGCTTGATGTTGAAGCAGCTTTAACTGGGTAAATATATCCTGTGTGAGGCCTGCCCGAATGACTGAAGACGGAAGTATGGGAGTAACAGGACTGTTGTCTTGAACTGGAAGAAAACTGCGTGACAGGGCATCTGCCTTAGTATTCTTGGAACCTGGCCTGAAGGTGATAATGAATTTGAAACGAGTAAAAAATAAAGCCCAACGAGCCTGCCGGGCATTCAGTCGTTTAGCTGATTCAATGTATTGAAGATTTTTGTGATCAGTCAAAACTGAAATGGTATGAGTCGCTCCTTCAAGCCAATGCCTCCACTCCTCGAAAGCCCATTTAATAGCCAGCAATTCCCGGTTACCAACATCGTAGTTGGATTCTGCAGATGAGAATTTCCTGGACATAAAGGCACAAGGATGTAATTCAAGGGAATCCGGATCCTTCTGAGAAAGGATAGCCCCTACTCCAACCTCCGAGGCATCAACCTCAACAATGAAAGGCAATTCTGGGTTGGGATGTCTAAGGACAGGGGCTGAGACAAAGGCTTGTTTCAAGGCCTGAAAAGATAACTCAGCTTCACGTGACCAATTGGTAGGATCTGCTCCCTTCTTAGTCAGTGCCACAATGGGAGCAACTAGGTCAGAGAAAGAGTGAATAAATCTTCTATAGTAGTTCGCAAACCCTAAAAAGCGCTGAATTGCTTTTAAGTTGGTGGGTTGCGCCCAACTAAGGATGGCTTGGAGCTTCTTAGGTTCCATACGGAATCCCCGAGGGGAAATAATGTACCCTAAAAAGGATACCTCCGTGACATGAAATTCACACTTCTCCAGCTTGGCATATAGGTGATTTTCACGTAATTTCTTTAGAACCTGACGCACCTGGGTAACATGTTGTTCTACAGAGTCAGAATATATCAAAATATCGTCTAAGTAGACTACAACGAATCTTCCAAGAAATTCACGGAGCACATCGTTAATGAGATCCTGGAAAACTGCCGGAGCGTTAGACAGGCCAAATGGCATAACCAGATACTCATAGTGGCCTGACTGAGTACTGAATGCCGTTTTCCACTCATCCCCTGACTTGATTCTGATGAGGTTATATGCTCCTCTCAGGTCAATCTTGGAAAAAATCACAGCCGAACGTAGCTGATCAAAGAGGACAGAGATCAGCGGCAGAGGGTAAGTATTCTTTACTGAGATTTTATTCAAAGCTCTAAAGTCAATGCAGGGTCTGAGTGAACCATCCTTCTTCTCTACGAAGAAGAAACCTGCACTTAAAGGGGATTTAGATGGCCTGATAAATCCTTTCCCAAGGCTTTCTTTCACATACTCATTCATGGCCACAGTTTCAGGACCAGACAATGCATATAACCTTCCTTTAGGCAACGTGGCACCAGGAATTAGCTCAATGGCACAATCATAAGGCCTATGGGGAGGCAGAATATCCGCATTGCCCTTGGAAAATACATCAACAAAATCCTGGTATTCCCCAGGAATGGGTGCGGGAACGGCGGCAGCTACTCGGATAGGAAGCGTAATACATTCTTTATTACAGATGGTACCCCATTGTAAGATCTCCCCCGACTGCCAATCAATGATGGGATTATGAAAGGCCAGCCAAGGGTGACCCAGAACCACAGGAACTGCTGGACAATGGGTAAGGAAAAACTCAATCTTTTCAGAATGCAGAGCTCCTACCGAGAGTAAAACAGGAGGTGTGCATAGAGAAATAACCCCATTGGACAAGGGACTCCCATCTAAACCATGCATGGTGACACACCTACCCAAGGTTAACTGAGGAATACCTAAGGCCTTGGCCCATGTTAAATCCATAAAGTTCCCTGCAGCTCCACTGTCCACAAAAGCAGAGACCGAGGAACAGAGGCTGCCAAAGGAAACTTTAGCAGGAACTAACAGTGAATTATTTGAGGAGATAAGCTGCAGACCAAAGTGAACCCCCTCACAACTCACTTGGTCAGGAAGTTTCCCGACTTGTTCGGACAACTACGGGCAAAATGTCCCTTACCTCCACAGTATAAACAAAGACCAGAATTTTGCCTCCTGGTTCTTTCTTCAGGAGACAATTTGGAAAGACCTATCTGCATAGGCTCCTCCATGTCTACAGGAATGGAAAGAACACAAGGAGTAGACCCGACAGATGCCCCTTTTTCAGCCCTCCGCTCTCTGAGCCGACGATCTATCTTAATAGAGAGCTCCATGAGTTTATCGAGAGTCTCAGGAGCGGGATACTGAAGGAGACTGTCTTTTATAGATTCAGATAAGCCGAGGCGAAACTGACTGCGTAGGGCTGGGTCATTCCATCCACAGTCGTTCGACCAACGGCGAAACTCCGTACAATAACTCTCTGCGGGATTCCTACCCTGTCTAAGAGCACGCAACTGACTCTCAGCGGACGCCTCTCTATCAGGGTCGTCATACAATAGCCCTAAAGATTTTAAAAAGGCGTCTACAGACGATAAGGCCGGATCGTCTGTCTTTAAACCAAAAGCCCAGGTCTGAGGATCCCCCTGAAGCAGAGAAATAATAATTCCAACCCGCTGAGCCTCCGTACCTGAGGAGACTGGTCTTAAATGAAAATAAAGTTTACAAGACTCTTTAAAATTAAAAAACTGTTTTCTATCCCCAGAAAAACGGTCAGGCAGATGCATTTTTGGTTCAGGGATGACCCTCGGGGAAGTCCGTAACAGATCTTCCTGTGACCTCACCCGGAGGGACAGATCCTGAACCATCTGAGTAAGTTCTTGAATCTGACTAACTAGAAGCTGGCCAGGATTTGGCCCAACACCGGCGGGATTCATGAGGCCGACAAAATCTCCCAACTGAATAAGTGAAAAAAAAGATTAACTCCTGTTAATTTAAAAAAAATTTTTCTTTTGTCTGGCCGGTGATAATGTTATGATTCCCGTACTCCAGACCAGAGGGGATCTTATGACAGAGGTCTGAGTACTGGGAAGATATGCTGGTTGTGGGAGCAGGAGAATAGATACCCTAGGGTGCTCGGGCGCTTTAGATAGGAGATGCTTCACCTAGCGGCAGTCTCTAAATAGGGGAAGTCACTCCCGTTTACAGTACAGAAAAAAAGGGTGGGGTGAGACCGCGCTGAATTTGATGCATACAACAAGTGATGTAAAAAAACCACAATTTATTCCTAAAATAAATGCAATAGGTAACAATTAAAAACTAGGTACATATAGGACGATTACATGTGAAATGCAGTTAGTATAAGATCTAAAATTCATGTGACACTTCGATAGGGTTACCCAATACGCCAGGAGGTGATATTTAAAATAGGAGGTTTTAGGGTGACCGTTCCGGATTGTTTTGCCCTACAAGTTTTTAGTCCAGCATAAACAACAGTCTCAAAGATAAGCAGTAGCCAATGGATTGGCAGTTTACCGTTAGAGGGTAGTGTGCTCCAGATTCTTTTTGGTGGAGAGCTCCTCATGCAATACGGTTGTCACAGTCCTTTTGTGCGGCTATTGCTATTTATAGTCTCAGAGTTTGGGTGAATCGTCTGGACGAAGTTTGGGGGATGGTTCGGTCCTCCTTCAGAACAGCTCCTGGCGGGGGTCCCTGGTACACCTGACGCGTTTCGCTGCAGTCAGCTTGCAGCTTTGTCAAAGCTGCAAGCTGACTGCAGCGAAACACGTCAGGTGTACCAGGGACCCCCGCCAGGAGCTGTTCTGAAGGAGGACCGAACCATCCCCCAAACTTCGTCCAGACGATTCACCCAAACTCTGAGACTATAAATAGCAATAGCCGCACAAAAGGACTGTGACAACCGTATTGCATGAGGAGCTCTCCACCAAAAAGAATCTGGAGCACACTACCCTCTAACGGTAAACTGCCAATCCATTGGCTACTGCTTATCTTTGAGACTGTTGTTTATGCTGGACTAAAAACTTGTAGGGGAAAACAATCCGGAACGGTCACCCTAAAACCTCCTATTTTAAATATCACCTCCTGGCGTATTGGGTAACCCTATCGAAGTGTCACATGAATTTTAGATCTTATACTAACTGCATTTCACATGTAATCGTCCTATATGTACCTAGTTTTTAATTGTTACCTATTGCATTTATTTTAGGAATAAATTGTGGTTTTTTTACATCACTTGTTGTATGCATCAAATTCAGCGCGGTCTCACCCCACCCTTTTTTTCTGTGGGAGCAGGAGAGCCTAGTAACCCCTGGCGCCCTAACTCCGTTGTCTCGCCCGTGTTATCAGAAATCCCCTGCGAGACTATGGCTGCTTGAGCCCATGGCAGCCGCGTTCGAACGGCGGATTATGTCTGCCCAACCCCGATGCCCCCGCAGGTCTTAATGGGAGACAAAGGGAAATCCGAGACAGGGTGATAACAAGGGGCCCTCTGACTAAGCAACCAGGCCAGGGGTTACAAGCTAACTAACTTAAACCAAAGGTATGTGCGGACTAGCCACCAGGGAAAAGGACAACCAAAGATCCACTGATCCGTTACTCCTATCCAGCACCGCTGGATACCAGAGTGGATCTGTGGGAGCGGAATCCTCCGCAAAAGCTCCAGAACACAAATAAACTAAATAATAAACAGTAAGCGGACAAGCCGCAACACACGGCTGCGCCGCGACTCACGAACACCACAGGATGTTAAAGGTGCTCGGTCAGACTCCAGGAATAGATGACAAACTTCCGAGTACAGGATCACTGAGGACAGGAACAACCGGATTGAGCAGGACTGGAAACTCTCTGTAGCTGACACAGGCAAACAGGAAGCTATCACCGGCGTCTGTAAGAAGTCCTGAGAGTGCCTTTATTCAGGAACCCTCCAATCAGGATCCAGACAAGGTAATCTCAGGTAATGCCGTGCAGCTTGCATGCTGCACGGCCAGCACACCAAAATATAATTAGAACAGACCCAGCAACGGGGAACGCGGCCGAACGTGGCGTCCCCGTTGCTAAGGTCAGAGCGGCTCCGTGCGCCCGGCGTCTAGCGTTGCCAGGGAGCCGGCGGCTGTACGCGCACGGCGTCCCTGGTTGCTAGGCGCCGGGCCGCACCGACGAGCGGACCCCGGCGCCTAACAGGAGCTGTTTCGTATCCTTCAGGGATGCTTCCAATGAATCAGAACACAGTAGTAGATCATCCACGTACTGTATTAATACTGATCCACTCACTGGTTGGAAAGACTGTAAACAATCATGCAAAGCCTGAGAAAGTATACTTGGGCTATCTATGAATCCTTGTGGTAATCGAGTCCATGTGTATTGGACTCCTCTGTATGTAAATGCAAACAAATATTGACTGTCAGGGTGCAGAGGTACCGAAAAGAAAGCGGAGCAGAGGTCAATAACAGTGAAAAATTTCGCAGTGGGAGGGATTTGCATTAGGATGACAGCTGGATTCGGCACTACGGGGAACTGACTCTCAACTATTTTGTTAATCCCCCTTAGATCCTGCACTAGCCGGTAACCCCTCCCCCCACTCTTTTTAACAGGGAAGATGGGACTATTGGCAGTGCTGGACGTTCTTACCAGAATGCCCTGTTGTAGCAAGCGCTCTATTACGGGATACACTCCTAACTCCACCTCTGGCTTCAGAGGGTACTGTGGGATTTTTGGAGCTATCCTACCATCTTTTATTTGTACAACTACCGGAGCTACGTTTGCCATTAATCCAGTGTCCTGTCCATCTTTTGTCCAAAGTGACTCTGGTATCTGAGATGTAATTTCTTCTACTTGGGAGGGAGTCCTATTTGTCATAGTGGTATGTGACATTAATTTTGACAGGGAGTCTAACATGTCTCGTACTTCCTGAGCGTGATTCTCAGGTATGTCCAAGAATACACCTTCAGGAGTACAATAAATGACGCACCCCATTTTACACAGTAAGTCTCTTCCCAGGAGATTGGTCGGTGCCGATGCAGCCAGCAAAAAGGAATGCTTGGTATGTAACGGCCCTACTGTAATCTCGGCTGGTTTGCTAACAGGGTAGTGCTGGACTACTCCCGTTACCCCTATGGCTGGAATTGTCTTACCAGTGGTTCTCATGCCCACTGTCGAATTTATCACTGATTTGGCCGCCCCTGTGTCTACAAGAAAGTTTAATGATTTACCAGCTACATTGATTGCAATTTCTGGTTCACTTCCAAGGCTTGCAATCAATTTTACTGGCTGCAGATTACAGGTATGGCCACACCCCTATTGGGTATGGTGACCTCCCTGAATCCCGCTGGCAGCAACTACTTGTGATGGAGTTAATTGGGAACTACCAGAGGCTTGCCAGTCTCTGTTCGGGGGGTATCTTTTTGTTTCCCCTGTATGTGGCTCATAACTCCGTTTCTGCGGACCCTGCTCCCAATGTCGTGTGTCGTTTCGTTGTCTAGGGGGTTGGTATGAGTTTCGTGAATTTTTCGCTCTACAGTCTCGTGCCATGTGTCCCTGTTTATGACAAGAATAACAAGTAACCACATTTGACTTACCCACAGGGTTTGGTGATATAAACAAAGGCTGCCTTGTGGTCAGGGCCTGTATACTTACTGCCATTAACTTATCACCTTGTTGTTCCCTGTGTCTGGTGATGTTCCTATCGTGATCAATAGCAGCCTCTCTCAAAGTAGCCACAGACAGACCTCGCCAACATGGTTGTGTGGTCTGTACCCTAGTCTTTAATGATTCTTTTAAACCATCCATCAGTACCGATACTGCTACTTCTCGATGGTTTATGTTGGTTTTAATGTCCTCTATGCCTGTGTATTTTGCCATTTCTGATAATGCTCTGTGAAAATACTCTGCAGCTGTTTCTGACTCCTTCTGTTTAATGGAGAATATTTTGTTCCATTTAACTACGGCTGGGAAATACTCCTTTAACTGTAAACTTATTCTTTTTACATTGTCTTTGTTGTACACATCTGTAAGAGGTACATCTTGATATAATCCACAGTCAGCTAAAAATTGAGCTGTGTCGACATTGGAGGGTAAACATGCTCTTAGCAATACTTGCCAATCTTTATTATTGGGCTCTAAAGTGTTTCCTAGGTCTCTGATGTATTTTTGGCTAGCAACTAAGTCTTTTCTAGGGTCAGGGAATTCAGACACTATGGTCCTTAATTCCATTCGGGAAAATGGGCTGTACATGGCAATGTTCCTCACAGGGGTGACTCCTGATGTGTCAGTTTTCCCATTTGGAACAGCTATTACCCTAACAGGATTAACTCTAACAACCTCATTCTGTGTAGATTCTACAGGCTGTGGTGAAATGGCTTCAGCATAGTGTATGGTGCCGTACTTACCTGTAGATACGACCTCACCTATCCCTCCGCTAGGGGCCCTTGTTACTAATCTCGTGGGTGGAGCTGTGCCTACTGTGGTCTCTGCTATGGTGGCTGCTAGAGAGAGCGCTGAAATTGTTGCCGATTCGTCTTCTTGATCACACTCCTGAGGAAAGTTCAAAACAGGGTACAACTTGCACGGGTTAATACTTGCATTGGTTAATTGGTTAACATTATCTTTAACATTTACACAGTTGCTAAGTGTTTGAGTGTTACACCTTAGTGCGTCATTCTCCGCAACCAATTTCTCTCCTGATATGTATGGTGGCGGTGGGGCCGGGGCTATCAGTTTTCTGATTGAGCCAGATCCCGCCGCCTGAGCCAATCCTCTCTGTATGTCACCCTCCTGTTGCCACAACTGCAAATAATCATAATGCTTGATTCGTCTCTTTGCTGATTTAATGAGACATATCCTTCTCCTTAAATTCGTTAACACTTCTGTGCTGAAGCTACCTACTCTTGGGAATTTCTCCCCGTCATGTACTGTCATTCTCTCCCATTCATCACATAAAACCTCTGTGTGTGAACCGTATTTTTCACACATCACGTACCTTGCCGACCCAACTGGTCGGTTCACTGAATCAACCCGAACCGAGGTTGATCGCCCCCTACCTGAACAAGTGGCCCCCATAGTTCGAAGGTGTTGCTTTATTCAGCCAACCCTTACGCAAACCACAATGTTCAAAATAGGCTGACGGTGGCGGTTTACCGAGTACCCCACTCACTCGCCCACGCCGACCAATACGACCTGATCACACCGATATGGTGCTGGCGTACTCGACCCAGGGCCCCTGCGACCTGAACCTCTATTTACTGGAACCTGTGAGGGTGATCCGAAGAGCACTTACTCTTTCCAGTAACTATTGGTTGTTGGATAGTTCCTGAGTGAGCAGCGAACCTCCCTTAAAATAAAAAAAATTACACAAATCACGTTAGAATGTACAAATAGCGTTTATGACCTTCGTACACAAATAGTACCGGTCAGGTTTACTAATGTACACAATTACGTGCGGTACAATCGTTCAGCACATAAGCAACTAATCTTATGTACGGAGCGACCAGTGGAATCGAAAATTGCGGCTGCGAATTCCTTCAGCCAGAGCTTGTATGGCCTATATGGGTGTTGCACCAACCCTTTCTTGGTGTTGTGCCTGTGGACTGTATAGCGGACTTCCTTGTCTGCTGTACCTGAACCTGTTGGTCTGCTATGACCTCCTGGTCTGTTACAGTATGACCTCCTGGTCTGCTACACTCTAATGCTCAAATTGTATGTTTTAACCAAGGATGCCTCCCTAGCCACCATGTACGTCACTTACACGCATGTACCTCACGAGAACTCGACTTTTCTTGTGGTTCAACCTCAAAATTGTAAAAACAAACACTCACTCACCACATATACACTTTCGTTTCTATTTCTATTTCTGCGCAGAAATTTCTCTTTAGACCAGATGTGTTACAAATTAGGAGAAGGATCTATTAATTTAAATTTGAATGTTAAAATAGATTTGCGCGATTTATCGCCTTGCGTTATTTACCGCGTTGCGCTATTTATCGCGTTGAGAGGAGAGAAAAAAAAACCTTGTGATTTGAGTTACGTGGGCGTACCCGGACGCTCCGCTGCGTAATATACGCTGCGTGCGTCGGCCCTTGGATTGCGTACGCAAGTCTCAGTCCTTTGTTAGAGACACGTGTACGCAAAGCAAAGATCCACCGTAACACAATTTATACGTTTATCAATGTAGATGATCCTTGATCATCTACCGCGCACCACACTGACTTCGCCTTATCTTTCAGGCAGAGCTGTGTGTTTGTCTATACTTTAACTATATTACCTTTACTTTTACACTTTGAAATAGCGGCAAATCTCTCTTAGCACGTTTATCAACTATACAATAGCAAACAGGAGAGTGATATACGAAAATACACGAATGAAAAGAAATGCAGATATGCGTGCGTGTGTACGCAAGACAGAAAAATAAACAGTTTTAAAAGAGACTAGCGTGTTGTTCTTACCTCCGGTTCCCGGATTCCTTCAGCACCCTTTACTAAGAGAAGCAGACGCTTATCCAAACAGCACTACGAGGAATATGATCTCCCGCCCTTTGCTGCTTGATAATGTCTGCTGAAATTACCTAGTGCAGATATGTGAAGGACAGGACGAGCCCGCAATTGCTAAAGCAGAATATTTATCTTATATAATATCCTTTATGAGGTCTAAGAACACTGTACGCTATCTACGTATGAAGTACCGTAAGGGTACGCACGTTGCGTAACAATCGCTCAGCCGTAGTCGAGACGCTCAAGCGTCACGTTCGCTCACGGCCAAGAGATCACAGGCAGGCACGCTATTGGCTGCCGACTAACTTAATGATTCGCTATAGCGTAGCGGACGCTCGAGACCAGGAGGAGATCACCAGCGGCGCTGACGCTCACAATGTTAAACCTTTGAAACTAAACCTTAAACAATGTATTGTGCAATAAAACCTTAGTGTAATGGTAGAGTGTAAATGCAACACAGTATAACCTTACTAGCTTAGAAGCAGTTTGAGCGTCACCGACGCTCTGAGAATACTTAACTCTATAAGAAATACACAGATACCTGGGCTTAGGGTCCAACGCCTAATATATATATATTTTAGATGATATACTTGCAAAAGAATTAATACAAATACAAATCATACACTACAATATAACATAGACTAACTAACCAGGTAACTACACAGTAAATACAATACAATTAAGTTTAAGAGAAAAATGAGAGAAAGAGAAGAGAGAGAAAGATATGGCCCATAATAACAAGAGAGAAACAGTATGATTACGGAGAAAAACTTACGCACAAAGGAAACGATCGCAAGCGCCTCTGGACATCCAGCTCCCGATTTTCAGCAATGATAACCGTTGAAGAGTGAGTGCTGGATGTGATCGGCCTTTCTATTTATGCCCCACACACAATGCAATTCAATGGTCCCTACAATCTCATTGTTCATTGGATACAAGAATTCCTCCTCGCATTATAACAAAAGGTCATAGGTTGATTCATACAGGTGGGCTGTGACTATTTCCAACAGCTCAGGTGGGAGGGAAACTGGGTTTCCTGCCGCATGGGTAATAAAGTGCAAATAAAGTAAATGTTCATAAACTTCTTATGTCCATAACTATTCGCACGAGCGATTGATCTGCTTCAAACCAACACCGGAATATTGCTAATTAAATACTCTTCCGATGGGTACTAAACACCACTGTATTACTCCTGTCTGACCCTTCGTATCAAACAAAGAGGGATTTCTCTGTTCACGAACATTCTATATTAACCAAACTTTCAGAATCTATCAAAGGGACCATGATCTACTAAATACATCATATAGTGAAAATATGTAACGATTGAGTCGCACGCTACGATCACATAAACTCTACCGTAAATACGCATACCGTGCGCCTGCGGGTGCCCGCGACTGTGAGTATGCGCACGTACGGGAGAGCGTACGCATGCGCAGCACGGACCTGTGTGAGGTGCAAATATGGTAGTGTGCATAGAGATATTTTTCTGACTTTGACAATATTGAGCATCCCCCCTTATATAGTGACTCCAGGGTAATCAAAGTTGTGCCCCTTATACTGATGGAGTCAAAGAGACGTACTGAGACATTGCAGCAATAATCATCTGTAAATGGAGGCACAGAGTAAGTATGTTTCAGTCCACATTTGTTTAGAGATGGAGGAAAATTGTTACAAAGTATCCTAGGACTGATATGGCACAAGAGCAACAGTTATTGCAGTAACAATTCTTGTAGTGGAAAGAGGATTTGCAGGGATATCACTTCACTGATGTATGTGGTGTTATCAAATCACACACTCTGTGTATAATGCACTCTTATCGTTACGGATCATACGCATGTGCACCATTGAAGATAAACCATTTACATTTATTGAATATATAACTGTGTACTCAGTATAATAAAGTCCACTGCGGGAATACAACTGTATTCCCGCAGTGGACTTTATTATACTGAGTACACAGTTATATATTCAATAAATGTAAATGGTTTATCTTCAATGGTGCACATGCGTATGATCCGTAACGATAAGAGTGCATTATACACAGAGTGTGTGATTTGATAACACCACATACATCAGTGAAGTGATATCCCTGCAAATCCTCTTTCCACTACAAGAATTGTTACTGCAATAACTGTTGCTCTTGTGCCATATCAGTCCTAGGATACTTTGTAACAATTTTCCTCCATCTCTAAACAAATGTGGACTGAAACATACTTACTCTGTGCCTCCATTTACAGATGATTATTGCTGCAATGTCTCAGTACGTCTCTTTGACTCCATCAGTATAAGGGGCACAACTTTGATTACCCTGGAGTCACTATATAAGGGGGGATGCTCAATATTGTCAAAGTCAGAAAAATATCTCTATGCACACTACCATATTTGCACCTCACACAGGTCCGTGCTGCGCATGCGTACGCTCTCCCGTACGTGCGCATACTCACAGTCGCGGGCACCCGCAGGCGCACGGTATGCGTATTTACGGTAGAGTTTATGTGATCGTAGCGTGCGACTCAATCGTTACATATTTTCACTATATGATGTATTTAGTAGATCATGGTCCCTTTGATAGATTCTGAAAGTTTGGTTAATATAGAATGTTCGTGAACAGAGAAATCCCTCTTTGTTTGATACGAAGGGTCAGACAGGAGTAATACAGTGGTGTTTAGTACCCATCGGAAGAGTATTTAATTAGCAATATTCCGGTGTTGGTTTGAAGCAGATCAATCGCTCGTGCGAATAGTTATGGACATAAGAAGTTTATGAACATTTACTTTATTTGCACTTTATTACCCATGCGGCGGGAAACCCAGTTTCCCTCCCACCTGAGCTGTTGGAAATAGTCACAGCCCACCTGTATGAATCAACCTATGACCTTTTGTTATAATGCGAGGAGGAATTCCTGTGTCCAATGAACAATGAGATTGTAGGGACCATTGAATTGCATTGTGTGTGGGGCATAAATAGAAAGGCCGATCACATCCAGCACTCACTCTTCAACGGTTATCATTGCTGAAAATCGGGAGCTGGATGTCCAGAGGCGCTTGCGATCGTTTCCTTTGTGCGTAAGTTTTTCTCCGTAATCATACTGTTTCTCTCTTGTTATTATGGGCCATATCTTTCTCTCTCTTCTCTTTCTCTCATTTTTCTCTTAAACTTAATTGTATTGTATTTACTGTGTAGTTACCTGGTTAGTTAGTCTATGTTATATTGTAGTGTATGATTTGTATTTGTATTAATTCTTTTGCAAGTATATCATCTAAAATATATATATATTAGGCGTTGGACCCTAAGCCCAGGTATCTGTGTATTTCTTATAGAGTTAAGTATTCTCAGAGCGTCGGTGACGCTCAAACTGCTTCTAAGCTAGTAAGGTTATACTGTGTTGCATTTACACTCTACCATTACACTAAGGTTTTATTGCACAATACATTGTTTAAGGTTTAGTTTCAAAGGTTTAACATTGTGAGCGTCAGCGCCGCTGGTGATCTCCTCGTGGTCTCGAGCGTCCGCTACGCTATAGCGAATCATTAAGTTAGTCGGCAGCCAATAGCGTGCCTGCCTGTGATCTCTTGGCCGTGAGCGAATGTGACGCTTGAGCGTCTCGACTACGGCTGAGCGATTGTTACGCAACGTGCGTACCCTTACGGTACTTCATACGTAGATAGCGTACAGTGTTCTTAGACCTCATAAAGGATATTATATAAGATAAATATTCTGCTTTAGCAATATCCACACAGATTTTCATTTATTGTTTCATATATTCTATCTTTAAGACACATTAGTGTACATCATCTATGTGAGCGTTCCACATATGAATACAGTGTGAATATATTAGAACCTGCTAGTGTCAATTTCTGACAAACACCTACACCTATAGCATCACAGATTCACCTGTGAGTCATCCGTAAGGAGATACATTACATACTGTAATATAGGGCACCAGTGGCACAATATTCTTTAAGATTTCATTATCAGTACCAATTCAGGTGATGCGTTCTACTTAAGAGTAACCCACTAGCACTTCATTACTAGGTGGGCAAGAGGTTCTATTTGGACTACACATTGCATTGCATCCACGCACCTAAGGCAATGTCCCATTAAAAAATACCCCACTATTTGTGGCCATACCCAATTGTTCTACACGATATTAAATATATCTAGAACTGATAAACGTGATTCAAGCTGTATCCCGAGTGGATAGCGTCTCACATATAAGCATTTACACTTGTTGCAGGAGTTACTGTGGTGATCCCACTTTTTAAGAATCTGTCTCACATTTTTCCTTTTTCTATACCACTTATGTGTTTGTATATGTCATGTTTTTAACCCCTATATTTTGCTGTATGTGTCCCACGACAAGGACCTTCTGAATATTAACATAAATAATAAAAGTTACGTTTTATTTTTGATAATCAATCCAATTAATTGATACTGTGCACCCAACCTAACAACCGTCTTTCTAGTTCTCTATATTTGTTCTGATATCTTTGTTGTAACAGGGTCGCACCCCCAGAGAGGCTTAAAGTCTAATTTAGACACATGTATATTGGGGTTTCTTTGATTCATTTATTAATGAACTAAATTGCTCATTTAGACCATTCAAGTGTGCAGATGTATTTCTCTTTCTCTTGTTCTCATACATCTGTGCGAATAAAGGTATCATTTTCGGGGGAGGGGGGGGGGGTATTGTTAAAAATAAAAAAATTAAACATGAGTACCAGTTACATATAATGAGTGCATTATTAATTAGCACTGTACATTTAAATGTTGTCACATATAGCTAACTTACTGGTTTGTTCTTTTGTGCTTTAAACAAACGGGGTATACAGAAAATAAGAATTTACTTACCGATAATTCTATTTCTCATAGTCCGTAGTGGATGCTGGGAACTCCGTAAGGACCATGGGGAATAGCGGCTCCGCAGGAGACTGGGCACAAAAGTAAAGCTTTAGGACTACCTGGTGTGCACTGGCTCCTCCCCCTATGACCCTCCTCCAAGCCTCAGTTAGGATACTGTGCCCGGACGAGCGTACACAATAAGGAAGGATTTATGAATCCCGGGTAAGACTCATACCAGCCACACCGATCACACCGTACAACCTGTGATCTGAATCCAGTTAACAGCATGATAACAGAGGAGCCTCTGGAAAGATGGCTCACAACCACAATAACCCGATTTTTGTAACAATAACTATGTACAAGTATTGCAGACAATCCGCACTTGGGATGGGCGCCCAGCAGGGGTGTATTTAGGGGTCCGAGTGCCCCTGGCAAAGTAAAGGACTGGTGCCCCCCCCATATTTGAAATAGAGAAGGCACGTGTGCCAAAAAAGGGGCGTGGCCACTGAATAGTACCCCAATTCAAATTACACCACATTAGTGTGCCTTACTCAAATTACACAGCACATTAATGTACATTATTCACGCTATGCTACACAGTAGTACCCCTTATACACATTATGCCACACAGCAGTGCCTATATATATATATATATATATATATATATATATATATGAAGGTGTGCACGCTCCTGGGAAAGTGGGCGTGGCCTCACAATTATATATTATGATATCAAACTATAAGTATATAATCACACCCCCTACACATGTGCACACACACAATTAGCAGCCTTACACACAATACCCACAGTAGTTCTCCTTACACATAATGTCCCCAGTATAGTGTCAGATGCACATAATGTCCCCCAGCATAGTGCCAGTTATACATAATGACCCCAGTAGTGCAGTGCCAGATACACATAATGCCTCCGAGTATAGTGCCAGATACACATATGCCCCCACAGTGCCAGATACACATATGCCCCCACCGAGCCAGACACTCGTATACCCCTACAGTGCCAGACACTCGTAGGACCCTTTAGTGCCGGACACTGAAATGCTCTCACAGTGCCGGACACTGAAATGCCCCCACAGTGCCAGATACATGTATGTCCCCACAGTGTCAGATACACATATGCCCCCACAGTTCCAGATACACGTATGCCCCCACTGTGCCAGACACACATATGTCCCCATGATTATTTTACTATTAAAGGCAGCACTTTTAGGTAGGTTCACTTTTAGAAGTGACAGCTATCCCCCCACCCCCGTGTAGTTCCTCAACAGCAGGGATGCCCAATAATGATCAAAGAATGCAGCTGCAGCAGCCACTGCAATTGGCGCCGGGGTCCAGCACCGCACCACAATACAGACAAGAAATTCTACATAAACTACACGCCCCAGCAGCCGCTGCTGCATACTGTGATCGTTACTGGGCATTCCTGCGGTGAGGAACTACACGGGGGTGGGGGGATAGCTGCTGCCTCTAAAAGTGAATCTACCTTCTGTCCGTGGGTGGCACCTCTGGACGGCGCCCCTTCTCGGCTGGCGCCCCTGGCGAGTGCCATCCTGGCCAATAGGAAGATACACCCCTGGCGCCCAGCATCCACTACGGACTATGAGAAATAGAATTATCGGTAAGTAAATTCTTATTTTCTCTGACGTCCTAGTGGATGCTGGGAACTCCGTAAGGACCATGGGGATTATACCAAAGCTCCCAAACGGGCGGGAGAGTGCGGATGACTCTGCAGCACCGAATGAGAGAACTCCAGGTCCTCCTCAGCCAGGGTATCAAATTTGTAGAATTTAGCAAACGTGTTTGCCCCTGACCAAGTAGCTGCTCGGCAAAGTTGTAAAGCCGAGACCCCTCGGGCAGCCGCCCAAGATGAGCCCCTTTCCGTGTGGAATGGGCTTTTACAGATTTTGGCTGTGGCAGGCCTGCCACAGAATGTGCAAGCTGAATTGTGCTACAAATCCAACGAGCAATAGTCTGCTTAGAAGCAGGAGCACCCAGCTTGTTGGGTGCATACAGGATAAACAGCGAGTCAGATTTTCTGACTCCAGCCGTCCTGGAAACATATATTTTCAGGGCCCTGACTACGTCCAGCAACTTGGAGTCCTCCAAGTCCCTAGTAGCCACAGGTACCACAATAGGCTGGTTCACGTGAAACGCTGAAAACACCTTAAGGAGAAATTGAGGATGAGTCCTCAATTCCGCCCTGTCTGTGTCAAAGTCAGAAAAATGTCTCTATGCACGTTGCCATATTTGCACCGCACACTGGTCCGTGCTGCGCATGCGTACGCTCTCCCGTGAAGGCGCATACCCGCAATAGCGTGCACTCGCAGGCGCGGTATGCGTATTTACGGTAGAGTTTATGTAGTCGTAGCGTGCGACTCATTCGTTACATATTTTCACAATTAATGTAGTTTATAGATCATGGTCCCTTTGATAGTTTCTGAAAGTTTGGTTAATATAGAAGGTCCCTGAGCTAAGGAATCCCTCTTTGTATCGTACGAAGGGTCTAACAGGAATCATACAGCAGTGTTTGGTACCCATCGGAAGAGTATTTAATTAGCAATATTCCGGTGTTGGTTTGGAGCGTATTAATCGCTCGTGCGAATAGTTATGGACATAAGAAGTTTATGTCCATTTCTACTATTTACTCATACTCAGGTATGCGGCGGGAAACCTAGTTCCCCACCCACCTGAGCTGTTTGAAATCGTCACAGCCCACCTGTATGAATCAACCTATGACCTTTTGTTATGATGCAGGGCCGAATTCCGACGTCCAATGGACAATGGGATTGTAGGGACTGTAGGATTGCATTGTGTGTGGGGCATAAATAGGCAGGCCGACCACATCCAGCTCTCACTCTTCAACGGTTCTCATTGCTGAAAATCGGGTGCTGGATGTCCAGGCGCATGCGATCGTTTACCCTTGTGCGTAAGTTTCTCTCCGTTATCATTGTCTTTCTGTGAGCCAATTTCTCTCATCTCTCTCCGTCTCTCTCTCTCTCTTTCCCTTCTCTCTCTCTCTCGTATCTCCCCTAGACTAGTATTGTATTGTATTAGATAGTATTGTTTAGTTCTGTGGTTAGGAAGTCTCTGTTATATTGTAGTGTATCATTTGTACTGTTATCCCCTTTTTACAAGTATACTAGATATAATACAGTTAATAGGCTTTGGACCCTAAACCAGTATCTGTGTATTTTCTATAGTGTTGAGTGTTCACTTGAGCGTCGGTGACGCTCAAGCAGCTTTGTAGTTAGTCAGGTTACACAAGGTTGCACTTACACCCTGTATTCACATTAAGGTATTCCGTGTATTTCATTGGTATAAGATTTAGACATAAAGGTATAGCGTTGTGAGCGTCTGCGCCGCTGGTGATCTCCTCGTGGTCTCGAGCGTCCGCTACGCCATAGCGAATCATTACTCTAGTCATAGCCAATAACGTGTCCTGTGATCGCTGGGCCGTGAGCGAACGTGACGCTTGAGCGTCTCGCCTACGGCTGAGCGATCGTTACGCAACTAGCGTACCATTACGGTACTTCTTAAGTAAACAGCGTACAGTGTTCTTAGCTTCATAAAGGGTTGTTTATACGACAAGGGAATTTAGCATTGTCAATTGGGGACTCGTCCTATCCTTCTCATATCTGCACTAGGTAGATCAGCAGACATTATCCCCCCAGCAAAGGGTGGGAGGTTGTCTCGCAGTGCTGACGGGATAAGGGTCTGCTTCGCTTAGATAAAGAGTGCTGAAGGAATCCGGGAACCGGAAGTAAGAACAAAACGCTTGTGTCTTTTAAAACTGTTTTATTTCTCTTCTGTCTTGCGTATACACGCACACATACATTTATCTGCATTTCTTTTTCAAATTTCGTATATCACTATTCCTGTTTGCCAAGTTTTATAGTTGATAGAAAGTGCAAAAAGAGATTTGCTGTTATTTCATAGTAGAGGTAATAGTTAAAGTATAGACCAACACACGGCTTGTCTGGGAGATAAGACAGTCAGTGTGGTGTGCGGTAGATGATCAGGGATCATCTACATTGATAAAGGTAGAAATTGTGTTACGGTGGATCTTTGTTTTGCGTACACGTGTCCCTAACAAAAGACGTGCGTACGCAATCCAAACGGCAGACGCACGCAGCGTACATTACGCAACGTAGCGTCTGGTTACGCCCACGTAGCTCAAGTCACGAAAAGTTGAATTAGCGCAAAGCGATAATTAGCGCAAAGGCGATAAGTAACGCACAGCGGTAAATAACGCGACGCGGTAAATAACGCAAATCTATTTTTGGAAAATCTGAAATTTAGCTTAACAGATCCTGCTCCTAATTAGTAACACTGTTGGACTGAAGACAATTTCTGCGCAGAAATAGATATAGAAACAAAAGTGTACATGTGTTGAGTGAGTGTGGTTTTGTATACAAAAGTTTATATAACTTTAAGGTGGAACCAAAAGGAAAGTCGGGTACTCGTCAAGGGACACACGTGTAAGTGACATATACGGTGGCTAGGGAGGCATCCCTGGTTAAATAATATTTGAGCATTAGAGTATAGCGGACCATAAGGTAACAGACCAGGAGGTCATTAACAGAAGGTAACAAGACCAGGAGGTCGGAAGGTACTAAGAGGTCCGCTATAAAAGTCCAGTGGCACAACGCCTGGGGTGTTGGTGCAGAACCCATATAGGCCATAAGCTCTTGCTGAAGGAATCGCGGCCGGAAACATCGATTCCATTGATCTTTCAGTACATGACAAGTAGTGCTTGTGTACTGAACGATTGGACCACACGTAATTGTGTGCAGTAGTTAGTAATCTGACCTAATACCATTAGAGTAAAGTGGTCACAAACGCTATCTGTACATTCTGACATGATTTGTGTAATTTTTTATTTTTGGAAGGGAAGTTCGCTGGTCACTCAGGAACTATCTAACAACCCCACCTTTACTGGAAAGAGTAAGTGTCCTGCGGGTAACCCTCATATGTTCCAGTAAACTGAAGGTTCCATAGGGGCCCTGTATCGAGTACGCCAGCACCATATCGGTGTGATCAGGTCGTATTGGTCGAGGTGGGCGAGTGAGTGGGGTACTCGGTAAACCGCCACCGCCGGCCTACTGTGGAGTAATTTGGTTGTCTGTAAAGGCTTGCTGAAAACCTTGATACAGAAATCCAAGGAGGACTAAGCAACACCTGCAGACTATGGGGGCCAGTTGCTCAGGTAGGGGGCGATCAACCCTGGTTCAGGTTGATTCTGTGAACCGACCAGTTGGGTCGGCACGATATGTAATGTGTGAAAAATATGGAAGTCACACCGAATCTTTATGTGATGAATGGGAGAGAATGACTGTACAAGACAGGGACAAATTCCCAAGAATAGGTAGCTTCAGTCCAGACGTGTTACAAAATTTAAGGAGGAGGATATGTCTCGTAAAATCAACAAAGAGACGAATTCAGCATCATGATTACTTACAGTTATGGCACCAGGAAGGTGAGATACAGAGAGGTTTGGCTCTGGCGGCGGGATCTGGGGCAGTCAGGAAGCTGATAGCCACAGCTCCACCTCCACCATACATTGCAGGAGAGAAGTTGATTACGGAGAGAAACGCACTGGGTTGTAAAACACAAACTCTTAGTAACCCTGTAAATGTTAATGATGTTAACCAAATAACTCATGCAAGTATTAACCCGTGCAAGATGTACCCTGTTTTGAACCTTCCTCAGGAGTGTGATCAAGAAGAAGATTCGGCAACAATTTCAGCGCTCTCTCTAGCGGCCACCATATCAGAAACCACAGTAGGAACTGCACCACCCACGAGATTAGTTAAGGCCCCTAGCGGAGGGATAGGTGAGGTCGTGTCAACGGGTAAGTACGGCACCATGCACTACACTGAAACAATTGTACCACAAGTTGTAGAATCTATACAGGAAGAGGCTGTTAGAATTGCTCCTGTAAAGGTGATAGTAGTTCCCAATGGGAAAACAGATGCATCAGGAGCCACACCCGTCAGGAACATTGCCATGTATTGCCCGTTCACTAGAATGGAATTGAGGACCATAGTGTCTGAATTCCCAGACCCCAGAAAAGATTTAGTGGCAAGCCAAAAATACATCAGGGATCTAGGAAACACTTTAGAGCCCAATAATAAGGATTGGCAGATAGTGCTAAGAGCTTGCTTACCTTCCAATGTCGACTCAGTTAAATTCTTGGCTGATTGTGGACTAGATAAAGATGTACCGCTTACAGATGTGTACGACCAGGATAATGTAAAAAGGATAAATTTACAGCTAAAGGAGTATTTCCCAGCCGTTGTTAAATGGAATAAAATATTTTCCATTAAGCAAAAGGAGTCCGAAACGGCAGCAGAATATTTCCACCGGGCACTATCAGAAATGGCAAAATACACTGGTATAGAAGACATTAAGACCAACCCAAACCATCGAGAAGTAGCAGTATCTGTACTGATGGATGGTTTGAAAGAAACATTAAAAGCTAGGGTACAGACCACACAACCATGTTGGCGAGGTCTGTCAGTGTCCACCTTGAGAGAGGCTGCTGTTGATCACGACAAAAACATCACTAGACACAGGGAGTCGCAAAGTGATAAGTTGATGTCCGTAAGTATACAGGCGCTGACCACAAGGCAGCCTGCGTATGTACCACCGAATCCTGTGGGTAAGGCAAGTGTAATAACATGTTTTTCTTGTAACAGACCGGGACACTTTGCACGAGAATGTAGAACAAAGAATGTACAAAGATCTTTTCAACCCCCTAGACAACAACACAACACACGACATTGGGAGCAGGGTCCACAGAGGCGGAGTTTTGAGCCACATACAGGGGAAACAAAAAGATATCCCCCGAACAGAGACTGGCAGGCCTCTGGTAGTTCCCAGCTAACTCCCCCACAAGTAGTTGCTGCCAATGGGATTCAGGGAGGTCAGCATACCCAATAGGGGTGTGGCCACACCTGTAATCTGCAGCCAGTTAAATTGATTGCCAGTCTTGGAAGCGAACCAGAGATTGCAATCAATGTAGCTGGTAAAACTTTAAACTTTCTTGTAGACACAGGGGCGGCCAAGTCAGTGATAAATTCGACAGTGGGCATGAGAACCACTGGTAGGACAATTCCAGCCATGGGAGTAACAGGAGTAGTCCAGCACTACCCTGTTAGCAAACCAGCCGAGATTACAATAGGGCCTTTGCATACCAAGCATTCCTTTTTGCTGGCTGCATCGGCACCAACTAATCTCCTGGGTAGAGACTTACTATGTAAAATGGGTTGCGTCATTTATTGTACTCCTGAAGGTGTATTCTTGGACATACCTGAGAATCACGCTCAGGAGGTACGAGACATGTTAGACTCCCCATCAAAATTAATGTCACATTCCATTATGACAAATAGGAATCCATCCCAAGTAGAAGAGATGACATCTCAGATACCAGAGTCACTTTGGACAAAAGATGGACAGGACACTGGATTAATGGCAAATGTAGCTCCAGTAGTTGTACAAGTAAAAGATGGTAGGATAGCTCCAAAAATCCCACAGTATCCTCTGAAGCCAGAGGTGGAGTTAGGAGTTTTCCCAGTAATAGAACGCTTGCTGCAACAGGGCATTCTGGTAAGAACGTCCAGCACAGCCAATAGTCCCATCTTCCCTGTTAAAAAGAGTGGGGGGAGGGGTTACAGGCTAGTGCAGGATCTAAGGGGGATTAACAAAATAGTTGAGAGTCAGTTCCCCGTAGTGCCTAATCCAGCTGTCATCCTAATGCAAATTCCTCCCACTGCCAAATTTTTCACTGTTATTGACCTCTGCTCCGCTTTCTTTTCGGTACCTCTGCACCCTGACAGCCAATATTTGTTTGCATTCACATACAGAGGAGTCCAATACACGTGGACTCGGCTACCCCAAGGTTTCATAGATAGTCCAAGTATATTTTCTCAGGCTTTGCATGATTGTTTACAGTCTTTCCAACCAGACAGTGGATCAGTATTGATACAGTATGTGGACGATTTATTACTGTGTTCAGATTCACTGGAAGCATCTCTGAAGGATACGAAACAGCTCCTGTTTCATCTTTCAGACACAGGTCACAAGGTTTCCAAAGACAAGTTACAATTATGCCAAACTAAGGTAAAATATTTGGGACACTGTCTAACACAAGGACTGAGACACCTGACCGCTGATAGAATCCAAGCCATTAGAGACATGACACTGCCACAAACCCAGCAACAGATCAGGACGTTTTTAGGAATGTGTGGGTATTGCCGTAATTGGATCCCAGGGTTTTCCATATTGGCGTTACCTTTGCAGGAAATGGTCTCTTCAAACAAACCTGACCGGATTTCGCATACAGACGAATCCGAAACAGCATTTGAGAGACTCAAACAGTGCCTAACGCAGGCACCAGCACTAGGTATGCCAGACTATGGGAAACCCTTTGAACTATACGGAACAGAAAGTGCTGGGTGCGCAGCAGGTGTACTAACCCAAAAACACGGTGACGCCAGCAGGCCAGTCGCATACTACAGCGCCCAGCTAGACACGGTAGCGCGATCCCTCCCCACATGCTTGCGTAGCGTTGCGGCGATAGCATTGCTAGTGACGAAAAGCGAAGATGTCGTGCTAGGCCACAACCTCACAATCCATACACCGCATGCGGTATCTGCCTTATTGAATTCTGCCCAAACCAGACACGTCTCATCAGCAAGGTTTACAAGATGGGAATTGGCATTAATGGCCCCAGTAAACATCACCATAAGGAGATGCAGTGCATTAAATCCTGCAACATTTCTCCCAGGTGTGCCTGGTCAGACACAAAGGGTGGAAGGTGAGAGTGATGGGGAAGGAGGATTTAATGCAAAGGGAGATACACATGATTGTATGGAATATTTGACCCAAAATTTTACCGCAAGGCCTGACATCAGTGACAATCCACTGGAAGATGCAGAACTAACGTTCTACACGGACGGTAGTTGTCATAGACAGTCAAACTCGGGAGACTTGTGTACTGGATACGCAGTCGTAGATGACCAAGACACCATAGAAGCGGAACCGCTAGGCCCACCTCACTCAGCCCAGGTTGCTGAACTGGTCGCCCTAACCAGAGCATGTGAATTGGCTAAGGGTAAGTCAGCCAATATCTACACCGATTCTAGATACGCCTTCGGGGTAGTCCATGATTTCGGAGCCCTATGGCGGCTCAGAAATTTCATGACGGCAGCTGGTACACCGATAGCGCATGCAGCATATATAAAAAGGCTTCTAACAGCGATACAGGAACCCGACAGAGTGGCTGTTATCAAATGTAAAGCACATACATATAGCCAAGACCCAGTATCCCTTGGTAACGGCCGAGCAGACGAAGCCGCAAAGCTTGCAGCTGCTACCCCCATACAGACAGACACCACACAACTGATGGTATTTAATACCATCAACACACAAAAGTTGTGTGAGATGCAGAATTTGTGTTCCACACAGGAAAGAGCAGTCTGGAAGGCAAAGGGATATGGCCAGGAGTCCTCAGGGCTCTGGACGGATGGACATGGTAAACCAGTGGCCCCCAGGGCATACCTTCCATGTCTGGCTGAAGCAGCTCACGGGCTGACTCATCTAGGCAAGGAGGGGATGTGCAAATTGGTAAGAGCATACTGGTGCGCCCCAGGATTCTCCTCTCATGCGAGTAAAAGAGCAATGTCATGCCTTACCTGTCTGAGAAAGAATATTGGAAAAGCAATACCTACAGAACCATCCCATATCCCACCTGCCGGCGGCCCTTTCCAGGTAATACAAATTGACTTCATTCAATTACCCCCATGTCGAAATTTGAAATATGTACTTGTTTGTATAGATGTTTTCTCGAATTGGGTCGAAGCTTTCCCAGCAGCTACAAATACCGCTATGTTTACCGCTAAGAAAATTGTGCAGGAATTTGTATGTAGATATGGTATCCCTAGAATCATTGAAAGTGATAGGGGTACCCATTTTACAGGTGATGTCTTTCAAGGAATGTGTAAGTTGATGGGAATTGATAGCAAGCTGCACACTCCGTACCGTCCACAGGCGAGCGCGAAGGTCGAAAGAGTGAACAGCACTATTAAAAATAAATTGAGTAAAGTAATGGCAGAGACAGGATTGACGTGGCCAGAAGCTTTACCCATTGTTTTGTATAGCATCAGAACCACTCCCAGGTCCCCTCTTAATCTGTCTCCTTTTGAAATCTTGTTTGGTCGACAACCGCATGTCATGATTAACCCTCAGGATGATTTGAAATGTAACAATGAAGTAACTGTAAAGTACTTGATTAACATGAGTAAGCAGTTGAGGAATCAAAATGATAATCTGAAGTTGATGATTCCTGATTTACCAGATAGTAATTGTCATGACATTGAACCTGGGGATTATGTAATGATACGAAATTTTCTACGCTCAGGTTGTCTTATTGATAGATGGGAAGGACCATACCAGGTCTTATTGACTAGCACCACAGCATTGAAGGTGGCTGAGAGAGAGACTTGGGTCCATTCATCCCACTGCAAAAAGGTTGCTGATCCAGAGAAGTCCCGTGATAAGGAACAGACGGTAGAGGTTGTATCACTGGAGTGTCTGTTCCAGGAGGACTGAGGCGGCACCTGAGCCTTGAAGACCGAAAGCAGTTGTCGACTCCCTTCTCCCTTTTATTGTTTTTCTCCACTTCCCATCCCCTCTTCCTTGAAATTTCTTTTTTCCCCCTTCTCATTCTTCTCTATTTCCTCCTCAAAGATGGACTTGCCCCAAGAGACTGTGATCCGGATTTTGATGTTAACCATGATGTTGACCAGAGCAGTCTGTTCCGGCGAGAGTACCATAGAGGTCGAGAGAGGTTCTGGAATGGGTTCCGATTATGATGATGGAGGCGTAGTTTTCCAAGATCAACCAAACCAACAAGCAAAGGCGAGTATCAGAAAACGATCCGATAGAAGAAATTGTGATGGATTGTTAGCTGAAGAAAATTGTATCTGTAGGCTCTGTGATAATCTGGTTGAAGATGGATGCATAAAGAAATGCCAATCCAGTTTTAATATCCATATAGACCGGCATCCATTGAGTGACTATCACTCTTTAGTGGGTAACGTGTTAAACCAAACAGATTGTTGGGTATGCTCTCAAGTACCTCAGGGTCACAGCAAATCAGGGCTAGTACCATTTCCTTTAACGTTAGGGGAGGTACTTGAGCTAAGTGGTGGGAGACCGGTGGACCGGAGGTTTAATATCTCCAGCCCTCCTAGTTTGAAGCTCCACCAATACCATGTGGATAGGTCCCTCTTATGTTTCAATATCTCCAATCCCAGAAAACCGGGAAATTGGGAAGTGTCATGGAGCAACCTTACCATGACCTTTTCACACAGAGCAGATAGAATGCCTACAGATACAGAGCTGGTACGCCACATAGCCAGTAGAGGAAAATCTTTCCGGTATCGATATACCTTAGGAAATAGGATTACTAGAGTTGGAGAGGTATCACCAGGATACTGTGCACATATCGTACAAACTGATACGTGCCTTAAACAGATGGAAGAATTAGGGTCAGGAGATTTCACCTGGAAGGTTTGTAACATGGTCATGTCCTTCTCCGTCCCATATGTTCTCCCCGATGATGCATATTTCATATGCGGGAGAAAGGCGTACAAGTGGCTTGCCCCAAACTCTGAAGGATTGTGTTATATTGGAAAAGTATTGCCTGAAGTGATGACTGTTACACATGACAAAATGAAGGACATACACCGTGGTGCCCAAGCTCCTTATACTCACACTCATTACGAGCACCGAGTTAAAAGACAACTGTCAGAAAGGTTAGAGCATCCGGCCTCTGATCTTATCCATGAATCCACCGGGATTCAGGTCCTGGTCGCGTTAGATTTCACTCGTACCGCTCGGGGAGTGATGAATTATAGATACATTTCCGCACTCGCCAATTTGTTAGATAATATCACTGAAATGTATGATGACACGTTTAGATACACTGGAAGAGAACTTCAAGCTTATAAAACAGAACTAGTTCAGCATAGGATGGTTCTTAATTATCTTACAGCAGTAACAGGCGGATATTGTGTTACATTGGCAACACAGTACGGCATAAAGTGTTGCACTTATATCACGAATAGCACCGAGGATCCGGTAGAGGTCATAGACCAAAAGATGGACGACATTCTCCAATTAAAGTGGGAATTTCGTCGAAAACACAATCTCACCCTTGCTGCTGTAGGTAATGAGCTGACTGGTTGGGTGTCATGGTTGAACCCGCGAAATTGGTTCTCCGGTTTAGGAGACTGGGCTCAAGGAGTCATAATGGATGTTGGAAAGTTTCTACTATGTATCTTGGGTGTCGTTATATCGATTGGATTGATATTTAGATGCGGGCAGGCTTTAATGAGGTGCAAACAAAGTACAAGAGTGATGAGCTTGAGGAGTGAGGAAACCGTAATTAACCTGGATTTGATTTATGACCCAATGATAGAAACCAGGATGTGATGAAAATGCGATTATACGGTCCGTTTCTTTCACCTGTTTTTCTGCTTTTCTCCAAGATACAAAGACCCCCTTGGACGAGGAAGTTGACGAGACGCTATACAGACAACAGACAAGCACCAAAGATGAAGTTTTGACCACTTGAGAAATGGACACTTGATGAACTTTGCCATGGATCCCCAGTTTCCCTAGTACTTTTAAACTCACGCTAGCCCAACATTTTTTGTAAATCTGATGGCTCAGACAAAGCTATTTGCTCATGCCCAAGGAGCAATACAGCGCAAAGAAGACGACTCTCAACAGATACCGAACACAACTTCAACAACAGATGTACATTTCCCTGACATAGAATATCATTGCATTTTCCATAAGTGTTCTTTATCTTCATCTCTACAACCCTCAGGTAATGACACACATAGACGATAGGGAATACAGGCACAGATATCAGCAACCACATACCTCCCCCATTCATGTATCATCAACTAAAATGTGCTCCCCATTTTGTTCAAAATCCGAAAAGAGCTCGGTAAAGTTTGACAGCCCATCACCACAGGATAAGAAGGAATTCAAATGTATACTTCGCAATACCTCGAAGCTTGATTTACAACACGTACGGCACGATGATACATGACCCTCCAAACATGGACTCATACACACATGCTTCTACTTTCTCACTAGGTCATACCCTCTTCACACCTACTCCTCTCTTCTTCCTTACCCCACCATGGAAATCAATTAACCCCTGACTTGCATTTTTCTCCTTAAATGTTTTGTGGCAGTTATTATTGACTGCCAAAGGGTGGACTGTCAAAGTCAGAAAAATGTCTCTATGCACGTTGCCATATTTGCACCGCACACTGGTCCGTGCTGCGCATGCGTACGCTCTCCCGTGAAGGCGCATACCCGCAATAGCGTGCACTCGCAGGCGCGGTATGCGTATTTACGGTAGAGTTTATGTAGTCGTAGCGTGCGACTCATTCGTTACATATTTTCACAATTAATGTAGTTTATAGATCATGGTCCCTTTGATAGTTTCTGAAAGTTTGGTTAATATAGAAGGTCCCTGAGCTAAGGAATCCCTCTTTGTATCGTACGAAGGGTCTAACAGGAATCATACAGCAGTGTTTGGTACCCATCGGAAGAGTATTTAATTAGCAATATTCCGGTGTTGGTTTGGAGCGTATTAATCGCTCGTGCGAATAGTTATGGACATAAGAAGTTTATGTCCATTTCTACTATTTACTCATACTCAGGTATGCGGCGGGAAACCTAGTTCCCCACCCACCTGAGCTGTTTGAAATCGTCACAGCCCACCTGTATGAATCAACCTATGACCTTTTGTTATGATGCAGGGCCGAATTCCGACGTCCAATGGGATTGTAGGGACTGTAGGATTGCATTGTGTGTGGGGCATAAATAGGCAGGCCGACCACATCCAGCTCTCACTCTTCAACGGTTCTCATTGCTGAAAATCGGGTGCTGGATGTCCAGGCGCATGCGATCGTTTACCCTTGTGCGTAAGTTTCTCTCCGTTATCATTGTCTTTCTGTGAGCCAATTTCTCTCATCTCTCTCCGTCTCTCTCTCTCTCTTTCCCTTCTCTCTCTCTCTCGTATCTCCCCTAGACTAGTATTGTATTGTATTAGATAGTATTGTTTAGTTCTGTGGTTAGGAAGTCTCTGTTATATTGTAGTGTATCATTTGTACTGTTATCCCCTTTTTACAAGTATACTAGATATAATACAGTTAATAGGCTTTGGACCCTAAACCAGTATCTGTGTATTTTCTATAGTGTTGAGTGTTCACTTGAGCGTCGGTGACGCTCAAGCAGCTTTGTAGTTAGTCAGGTTACACAAGGTTGCACTTACACCCTGTATTCACATTAAGGTATTCCGTGTATTTCATTGGTATAAGATTTAGACATAAAGGTATAGCGTTGTGAGCGTCTGCACCGCTGGTGATCTCCTCGTGGTCTCGAGCGTCCGCTACGCCATAGCGAATCATTACTCTAGTCATAGCCAATAACGTGTCCTGTGATCGCTGGGCCGTGAGCGAACGTGACGCTTGAGCGTCTCGCCTACGGCTGAGCGATCGTTACGCAACTAGCGTACCATTACGGTACTTCTTAAGTAAACAGCGTACAGTGTTCTTAGCTTCATAAAGGGTTGTTTATACGACAAGGGAATTTAGCATTGTCATCTGGAAGATCAGATAACGGCCTTTACAGGATAAAGCCCCCAATTCTGACACGCGCCTGGCCGAGGCCAGGGTAAACAACATGACCACTTTCCATGTGAGATATTTTAACTCCACAGACTCAAGTGGTTCAAACCAATGTGACTTTAGGAACCCCAAAACTACATTGAGATCCCAAGGTGCCACTGGAGGCACAAAAGGAGGCTGTATATGCAGTACCCCTTATACAAAACGTCTGAACTTCAGCAACTGAAGTTAGTTCTTTCTGGAAGAAAATTGACAGGGCCGAAATTTGAACCTTAATGGACCCCAATTTTAGGCACATAGACACTCCTGTTTACAGGAAATGCAGGAATCGACCTAGTTGAAAATTCCTCCATTGGGGCCTTACTGGCCTCGCACCCCGCAACATATTTTCGCCAAATGCGGTGATAATGCTTTGCGGTTACATCCTTCCTGGCTTGATCAGGGTAGGGATGACTTCATCCGGAATGCCTTTTTCCTTCAGGATCCGGCGTTCAACCGCCCTGCCGTTAAACGCAGCCGCGGTAAGTCTCGGAATAGACAGGGTCCTTGCTGGAGCAGGTCCCTTCTTAGAGGTAGAGGCCACGGGTCCTCCGTGAGCATCTCTTGAAGTTCCGGGTACCAAGTCCTTCTTGGCCAATCCGGAGCCACGAGTATAGTTCTTACTCCCCTCCGTCTTATAATTCTCAGTACTTTTGGTATGAGAGGAAGAGGAGGGAACACATACACTGACTGGTACACCCACGGTGTTACCAGAGCGTCCACAGCTATTGCCTGAGGGTCCCTTGACCTGGCGCAATACCTGTCCAATTTTTTGTTTAGGCGGGACGCCATCATGTCCACCTTTGGTTTTTCCCAATGGTTTACAATCATGTGGAAGACTTCTGGGTGAAGTCCCCACTCTCCCGGGTGGAGGCCGTGCCTGCTGAGGAAGTCTGCTTCCCAGTTGTCCACTCCCGGAATGAATACTGCTGACAGTGCTATCCCATGATTTTCCGCCCAGCGAAGAATCCTTGCAGCTTCTGCCATTGACTGCTTCTTGTGCCACCCTGTCTGTTTACATGGGTGACTGCCGTGATGTTGTCCGACTGGATCAACACCGGCTGACCTTGAAGCAGAGGTCTTGCTAAGCTGAGAGCATTGTAAATGGCCCTTAGCTCCAGGATATTTATGTGAAATGATGTCTCCAAGCTTGACCATAAGCCCTGGAAATTTTTTCCCTGTGTGACTGCTCCCCAGCCTCGCAGGCTGGCATCCGTGGTCACCAGGACCCAGTCCTGAATGCCGACTCTGCGGCCCTCTAGAAGATGAGCACTCTGCAAACACCACAGGAGGGACACCCTTGTCCTTGGTGACCGGGTTATCCGCTGATGCATCTTAAGATGCGACCTGGACCATTTGTCCAGCAGGTCCCACTGGAAAGTTCTTGCGTGGAATCTGCCGAATGGCTTTGCTTCGTAGGAAGCTACCATTTTTCCCAGAACCCTTGTGCAATGATGCACTGAGACTTGGCTCGGTTTTAGGAGGTTCCTGACTAGCTCGGATAACTCCCTGGCTCTCTCCTCCGGGAGAAACACCTTTTTCTGGACTGTGTCCAGAATCATCCCTAGGAACAGAAGACGAGTCGTCGGAACCAGCTGCGATTTTGGAATATTGAGAATCCAATCGTGCTGTCGCAACACTACCTGAGATAGTGCTACACCGACCTCCAACTGTTCCCAGGATCTTACCCTTATCAGGAGATCGTCCAAGTAAGGGATAACTAAAACTCCCTTCCTTCGAAGGAGTATCATCATTTCGGCCATTACCTTGGTAAAGACCCGGGGTGCCGTGGACCATCCAAACGGCAGCGTCTGAAACTGATAGTGACAGTTCTGTACCACAAACCTGAGGTACCCTTGGTGAGAAGGGTAAATTTGGACATGAAGGTAAGCATCCTTGATGTCCAGAGACACCATGTAGTCCCCTTCTCTTGAATTTGAACCTCTGTATGTAAGTGTTCAAAGATTTTAGATTTAAAATCGGTCTCACCGACCCGTCCGGATTCGGTACCACAACAGTGTGGAGTAATACCCCTTTCCCTGTTGCAGGAGGGGTACCTTAATTATCACCTGCTGGGAATACAGCTTGTGAATGGCTTCCAACACTGCCTTCCTGTCTGCTTGTAAAGCCCCAGTGTCATGCTGAGGGCTTGGCAGAGGCGGGAGAGGGCTTCTGTTCCTGGGAACTGGCTGATTTCTGCAGCCGTTTCCCTCTCCCTCTGTCACGGGGCAGAAATGAGGAACCTTTTGCCCACGTGCCCTTATGGGAACGAAAGGACTGCGCCTGATAATACGGCGTCTTCTTATGTTGAGAGACGACCTGGGGTAAAAACGTGGATTTCCCAGCTGTTGCCGTGGCCACCAGGTCTGAAAGACCGACCCCAAATAACTCCTCCCCTTTATAAGGCAATACTTCCATATGCCATTTGGAATCCACATCACCTGACCACTGTCGTGTCCATAACCCTCTTCTGGCAGAAATGGACAGCGCACTTACTCTTGATGCCAGTCGGCAAATATCCCGCTGTGCATCACCCATATATAGAAATGCATCTTTCAAATGCTCTACAGGCAATAATATACTGTCCCTATCTAGGGTATCAATATTTTCAGTCAGGGAATCCGACCACGCCAACCCAGCACTGCACATCCAGGCTGAGGCGATTGCTGGTCGCAGTATAACACCAGTATGTGTGTAAATACATTTTAGGATACCCTCTTGCTTTCTATCAGCAGGATCCTTAAGGGCGGCCATCTCAGGAGAGGGTAGAGCCCTTGTTTTGACAAGCGTGTGAGCGCTTTATCCCCCCTAGGGGGTGTTTCCCAACGCACCCTAACCTCTGGCGGGAAAGGATATATGCCAATAACTTTTTAGAAATTATCAGTTTTTTTATCGGGGGAAACCCACGCTTCATCACACACCTCATTTAATTTCTCAGATTCAGGAAAACTACAGGTAGTTTTTCCTCACTGAACATAATACCCCTATTGGTGGTACTCGTATTATCAGAAATGTGTAAAACATTTTCCATTGCCTCAATCATGTAACGTGTGGCCCTACTGGAAGTCATATTTGTCTCTTCACCGTCGACACTGGAGTCAGTATCCGTGTCGGCGTCTGTATTTGCCATCTGAGGTAACGGGCGCTTTAGAGCCCCTGACGGCCTATGAGACGTCTGGACAGACACAAGCTGAGTAGCCGGCTGTCTCATGTCAATCACTGTCTTTTGTAAAGAGCTGACACTGTCATGTAATTCCTTCCAGCAGTTCATCCACTCAGGTGTCGACCCCCTAGGGGGTGACATCCCTATTACAGGCAATTTGCTCCGCCTCCACATCATTTTCCTCCTCATACATGTCGACACAAACGTACCGACACAGAGCACACACACAGGGAATGCTCTGATAGAGGACAGGACCCCACTAGCCCTTTGGGGAGACAGAGGGAGAGTTTGCCAGCACACACCAGAGCGCTATATATATACAGGGATAACCTTATATAAGTGTTTTTCCCCTTATAGCTGCTGTATTGTTTATACTGTGCCTAATTAGTGCCCCCCTCTCTTTTTTAACCCTTTCTGTAGTGTAGTGACTGCAGGGGCGAGCCAGGGAGCTTCCCTCCAACAGAGCTGTGGGGGAAAATGGCGCCAGTGTGCTGAGGAGATAGGCTCCGCCCCTTTCTCGGCGGCCTTTTCTCCCGTTTTTCAGTGTAATCTGGCAGGGGTTAAAATTCATCCATATAGCCCTGGGGGCTATATGTGATGTATTTTCGCCAGCCAAGGTGTTTTTATTGCTGCTCAGGGCGCCCCCCCTAGCGCCCTGCACCCTCAGTGACCGAAGTGTGAAGTGTGCTGAGGAGCAATGGCGCACAGCTGCAGTGCTGTGCGCTACCTTGGTGAAGACAGGATGTCTTCTGCCGCCGATTTTCCGGACCTCTTCTTGCTTCTGGCTCTGTAAGGGGGCCGGCGGCGCGGCTCTGGGACCGGACTCCATGGCTGGGCCTGTGTTCGATCCCTCTGGAGCTAATGGTGTCCAGTAGCCTAAGAAGCCCAATCCACTCTGCACGCAGGTGAGTTCGCTTCTTCTCCCCTTAGTCCCTCGATGCAGTGAGCCTGTTGCCAGCAGGTCTCACTGAAAATAAAAAACCTAAAACTAAACTTTTCACTAAGCAGCTCAGGAGAGCCCCTAGTGTGCACCCTTCTCGTTCGGGCACAAAAATCTAACTGAGGCTTGGAGGAGGGTCATAGGGGGAGGAGCCAGTGCACACCAGGTAGTCCTAAAGCTTTACTTTTGTGCCCAGTCTCCTGCGGAGCCACTATTCCCCATGGTCCTTACGGAGTTCCCAGCATCCACTAGGACGTCAGAGAAATGGGCAGTATGGATGGTGTAATGGTTAGCAGTACTGCCTCACAGCACTGAGGTCATGGGTTCCATTCCCACCATGGCCCCAACTGTGCGGAGGTTGTATATTCTCCCTGTGCTTGCGTGGGTTTCCTCCGGTTTCTCCCACAATCCAAAAATATACTGGTAGGTTAATTGGCCCCTAACATAAAATGAACCCTAGCGTGAATGTGTGTGTGTGTGTACATGTGTTAAGGAATATAGATTGTAAGCTCCACTGGGGCAGGGACTGATGTGAATGGGAAAAATATTGTCTGTGAAGCGCAGCAGAATATGTGTGCGCTATATAAATACCTGGCAATAATAAAGGTGGGTTCCCATGCCACAGGAGACATGTCGTGACTCGTTATGATAATGTTTCTGGAGAGAAGTAATTTCCTTAGTATTGCAGGGAACACTGATTACTGACCCTGGAGTATAAGAATTTAGTAAATATTTGAAGTTTCATGTGCACCCTGTTCGGCTGAATAAGCAGATAAATTGCAAGCTCTCCTACCTGCTACGTCAATCTACAGCATGGACAAGCTAAAACATGACCAAAATAGGTCTATCAGAATCTCCATTTCTGTGGGCCCTTAAACCTGAGGTGCCAACATGACAAGACTGCACACAATTAGATCAGTATCCTATATAATAAGAGGCTAATACCGCTCCCCACCTCTATGGGGGGAATTCAAGTGTTTTGTGCACCGGCAGCCACTAGATGGCATCCAATGGAGCAATTCAATTGTTGCTCTGTTCAGGTGTGCACAGCCGCCGGCGCTGACATTACTGTTATGTTGTTCCGTTAGTTTGACGGGCTGGTAACTAGTGGCAAATAAAAGCACCACTGTTTTCACTACATATTGCTCAAAACTGATGCATTGTCACACAAGTTGTACTTGCATAAATGGTTTAATGTATTGTACCTGTTATGCAATGTGTTCTCCTCCTCACCCTTTGCCATTAGATTGCAAGCTGTCATGAACAGGGCCCTCTCTCCTTTTGTATTTTTGTCTGCTTATAGCTTATCTACCTGTACGTCCTTGTATTATAACTTTCTCATATCTTGCTTTTCACATGTTGCTTATTTTGCATTTGCTTTTTGTACATTTTGTTTCAAAGCTCGAAAAACGTATGTTTGAGTTCAGTGTTGATACACATACAACGCCCTGCTTTATTATAATATTCAGGCATGTAAAAGTACACAGAAGGGTACAATTCTTAGATTTTGCTTCTTACTCTCCCTCCTTTCTTTTCTGTTTAATGAACATCCCATTTGAATCCCTTAAAGATCAATAATCTCTACTCTTAAAGCCTGTACCCTCACGTCACCCTATACTTGTCTACAAGTCCTACAGAAATCCTAACACTAAACGTAACAGAAATAATTTTCAGACAGCATGATCAATACAAATAATCGGATTTATTTTGACTGAATTGTACAAAAATCTTGCATTGTGAGGGAAACATACAGTTACATCCAGTCAGAGACACAAATATACACACGCACGTGCGTAAAGGGCCCAACTTAATTGTGGTTGCCCCTGCGTCCGTGCGTGTATATTAATTCAGGCGCAAGTGTATAGAAAACAAAATATAAATTAATCTCCGTACAGTATCACTTTACTTAGCTGATCACACCGCTTAAAATCTAGGTGCTGCTCCCAATTAGTATTCTGAAATGTTACCAGATTCTACACCAAACAGTCACTTATATGAGAGAGCGCATAAAGATTTTAAACCATTTTTATTTCATATTAAAAAATATATATAAAATTCAATTCTAACATCAATATATGCATGAACCTGCCAAAGGCCTTTGGAACAATATAATTAATATTGCAACACACAAAAAATACCTATCATTGATTAGAAGACCAGGTCAGTCCAAAACTAACACTTATCACCAGCTGCCACTTATTTGCATAATGGGCTTCAGGATTCCTTATATTTCACTTAGTGGCTGGAATACAACTTAATGTCCCGCATCAGTATATTCCAAATCCTTTATCCACAATGTGTAAGTGTTGGTAATACTTGAATTTCATATATTAAATTGTTATTCAAAAAGTGCTGCTGCAAAATTCCCCCTTTAGTCCAAGATTTTATTCAGACTGTAGGACTTTATATAATTGTATGGCTAGGCTTGATTTTCCCTGCAGGGAACGGACTCCCATCCAGTGACACAAGAATGGTATTGTGTCACTGGATGGGAGTCCGTTCCCTGCAGGGAAAATCAAGCCTAGCCATACAATTATATAAAGTCCTACAGTCTGAATAAAATCTTGGACTAAAGGGGGAATTTTGCAGCAGCACTTTTTGAATAACAATTTAATATATGAAATTCAAGTATTACCAACACTTACACATTGTGGATAAAGGATTTGGAATATACTGATGCGGGACATTAAGTTGTATTCCAGCCACTAAGTGAAATATAAGGAATCCTGAAGCCCATTATGCAAATAAGTGGCAGCTGGTGATAAGTGTTAGTTTTGGACTGACCTGGTCTTCTAATCAATGATAGGTATTTTTTGTGTGTTGCAATATTAATTATATTGTTCCAAAGGCCTTTGGCAGGTTCATGCATATATTGATGTTAGAATTGAATTTTATATATATTTTTTAATATGAAATAAAAATGGTTTAAAATCTTTATGCGCTCTCTCATATAAGTGACTGTTTGGTGTAACATCCAGTCAGAACCTGACAATCACACTGAGAAATTCCCAGATTGGATGAGTTTAAAAATGTTTCTCTTAATACAACCAAAATTGTTGTAAATGCTGACAAGGGTAACAGGAAATTCTTAGCATACATCCTTTTTCTTTATTTTCTTTAAAGATGAAATTCATATAATTTCTGGCAGGATCACCACAAACTCAGTGTATCATGTTGGGAAATTGCAAAACAATTACAGGTTGAGTATCCCTTATCCAAAATGCTTGGGACCAGAGGTATTTTGGATATCGGATTTTTCCGTATTTTGGAATAATTGCATACCATAATGAGATATCATGGTAATGGGACCTAAATCTAAGCACAGAATGCATTTATGTTACATATACACCTTATACACACAGCCTAAAGGTCATTTTAGCTAATATTTTTTATAACTTTGTGCATTAAACAAAGTGTGTCTACAGTCACACAATTCATTTATGTTTCACATACACCTTATACACACAGCCTGAAGGTCATTTAATACAATATTTTTAATAACTTTGTGTATTAAACAAAGTTTATGTACATTGAGCCATCAGAAAACAAAGGTTTCACTATCTCACTCTCACTCAAAAAAGTCCGTATTTCGGAATATTCCGTATTTCGGAATATTTGGATATGGGATACTCAACCTGGCTGTAATACAATCTACAATTGAAAAAAAGAGCATTTTATTTAAAAATAATAACTTGGGCAGATAACTTCATGTCTACTCTGCAGCTATGCCTTTCACATGACTGATTACTTCTGCATCAAGAATACGGAAACTTCATTACAATGATCCACTGAAAATTGGAACAATGGGTCTATTTCAGGGATATACAGTGAATCAATGTTCACTTGAATCTGCACATTTGCAGGAGCCGCACAGTGCGTGTGCAGATCTTGGCCTGCCGTGTCATACAGCGGCACTGGGCGTCTATTAACAAAAGACACCTCCTGCAGCTTTTGCATATTTTCGCACAGTACCGCGTACAAAGATGCAGTGACGGCATAATTAGTGCCACCTCTGAATGAGGCCCAGTGACAGGTGCTGTGAAAACTGTTGCAGAACTGTCAGAGGCATTTGTTTCCTTCACCAATTTCATGACTGGGGCATTACAGACTTTCGGAGATGGCACTTATAAGATCAGTATACTGTAGTTCTCTATGTATACCAACAATACCAATCAAGAACAATATAGTGACCTATGTTCCACTTTATGCTTATAGTAAAGAAAATAAGATTTTACTTACCGGTAAATCTATTTCTCGTAGTCCGTAGTGGATGCTGGGGACTCCGTAAGGACCATGGGGAATAGACGGGCTCCGCAGGAGACATGAGCACTTTAAGAAAGAATTTAGATTCTGGTGTGCTCTGGCTCCTCCCTCTATGTCCCTCCTCCAGACCTAAGTTAGAGAAACTGTGCCCGGAAGAGCTGACAGTACAGGGAAAGGATTTTGGTAATCCAGGGCAAGATACATACCAGCCACACCAATCACACCGTATAACTTGTGATAAACTTACCCAGTCAACAGTATGAACAACAACAGAGCATCAGTTCAACCCTGATGCAACTATAACATAACCCTTATTGCAGCAATAACTATATACAAGTATTGCAGAAGAAGTCCGCACTTTGGACGGGCGCCCAGCATCCACTACGGACTACGAGAAATAGATTTACCGGTAAGTAAAATCTTATTTTCTCTAACGTCCTAGTGGATGCTGGGGACTCCGTAAGGACCATGGGGATTATACCAAAGCTCCCAAACGGGCAGGAGAGTGCGGATGACTCTGCAGCACCGATTGAGCAAACACAAGGTCCTCCTCAGCCAGGGTATCAAACTTATAGAACTTTGCAAAAGTGTTTGAACCTGACCAAGTAGCCGCTCGGCACAGCTGTAATGCCGAGACCCCTCGGGCAGCCGCCCAAGAAGAGCCCACCTTCCTAGTGGAATGGGCCTGAACTGATTTTGGCAGCGGCAATCCAGCCGCAGAATGAGCCTGCTGAATCGTGTTACAGATCCAGCGAGCAATAGTTTGCTTTGAAGCAGGAGCACCAAGCTTGTTGGAAGCATACAGGATAAACAAAGACTCTGTTTTCCTGACCCTAGCCATTCTGGCTACATAAACCTTCAAAGCCCTGACCACATCAAGCAACTCGGAATCCTCCAAGTCAGTAGTAGCCACAGGCACCACAATAGGTTGGTTTATATGAAAAGATGAAACCACTTTCGGCAGGAATTGTGGACGGGTCCTCAATTCTGCTCTATCCGGATGCAAAACCAGATAGGGGCTTTTATGTGACAAAGCCGCCAATTCTGACACACGCCTAGCCGAAGCCAAGGCTAGTAGCATGACCACCTTCCACGTGAGATATTTCAATTCCACCGTTTTGAGTGGTTCAAACCGGTGGGATCTCAGGAAACTCAACACCACGTTAAGATCCCAAGTGCCACTGGAGGCACAAAAGGGGGCTGAATATGCAGCACTCCCTTTACAAACGTCTGAACTTCAGGTGGAGAAGCCAGCTCTTTTTGAAAGAAAATGGATAGGGCCGAAATCTGGACCTTAATGGAACCCAATTTTAGGCCCAAAGTCACTCCTGACTGTAGGAAGTGAAGGAAACGGCCCAGCTGGAATTCCTCCGTAGGGGCATTCCTGGCCTCACACCAAGCAACATATTTTCGCCATATACGGTGATAATGTTGAGCTGTCACATCCTTCCTAGCCATTATCAGCATAGGAATAACCTCATCCGGAATGCCTTTGTCTGCTAGGATCCGGCGTTCAACCGCCATGCCGTCAAACGCAGCCGCGGTAAGTCTTGGAACAGACAGGGCCCCTGTTGCAACAAGTCCTGTCTTAGAGGAAGAGGCCACGGGTCCTCTGTGAGCATTTCTTGCAGATCTGGATACCAAGTCCTTCTTGGCCAATCCGGAACAATGAGTATTGTTCGCACTCCTCTTTTTCTTATGATTCTCAGCACCTTGGGTATGAGAGGAAGAGGAGGAAATACATAGACCGACTGGAACACCCACGGTGTCACCAGTGCGTCCACAGCTATCGCCTGAGGGTCTCTTGACCTGGCGCAATACCTCTGTAGCTTTTTGTTGAGGCGGGATGCCATCATGTCCACCTGTGGCAGTTCCCACCGACTTGCAATCTGCGTGAAGACTTCTTGATGAAGTCCCCACTCTCCCGGGTGGAGGTCGTGCCTGCTGAGGAAGTCTGCTTCCCAGTTGTCCACTCCCGGGATGAACACTGCTGACAGTGCGCTTACGTGATTCTCCGCCCAGCAAAGAATTCTGGTGGCTTCCGCCATTGCCACCCTGCTCCTTGTGCCGCCTTGTCGGTTTACATGAGCCACAGCGGTGATGTTGTCTGACTGAATCAGAACCGGTTGGTTGCGAAGCAGGGTCTCCGCTTGACGTAGGGCGTTGTATATGGCCCTTAATTCCAGGATGTTGATGTGAAGGCAAGTCTCCTGACTTGACCACAGACCTTGGAAATTTCTTCCCTGTGCGACTGCTCCCCACCCTCGGAGGCTTGCATCCGTGGTCACCAGGACCCAGTCCTGAATGCCGAATCTGCGGCCCTCGAGAAGGTGAGCACTCTGCAGCCACCACAGGAGAGACACCCTGGCCTTGGGGGATAGGGTAATTATGTGTCCAGAATCATGCCCAGGAAAGGCAGACGAGTCGTAGGAATCAACTGCGACTTTGGAATATTTAGAATCCAGCCGTGTTGCCGTAACACTTCCAGAGAACGTGCTACGCTGATAAGCAACTGCTCTCTTGACCTCGCTTTTATGAGGAGATCGTCCAAGTATGGGATAATTGTGACCCCATGCTTCCGCAGGAGTACCATCATTTCCGCCATTACCTTGGTAAATATTCTCGGAGCCGTGGAGAGACCAAACGGCAACGTCTGAAATTGGTAATGACAATCCTGTACCACAAATCTGAGGTACGCATGATGAGGTGGATAAATGGGGACATGAAGGTATGCATCCTTTATGTCCAGAGACACCATAAAATTCCCCCCTTCCAGGCTTGCGATGACCGCTCTCAGCGATTTCATCTTGAACCGGAACCTTTTCAGGTACATGTTCAGGGATTTTAAATTCAATATGGGTCTGACCGAACCGTCCGGTTTCGGTACTACAAACATGGTTGAATAATAACCCCTTCCTTGTTGAAGGAGGGGAACCTTGACCACCACCTGTTGAAGATACAATTTGTGAATTGCAGTTAACACTATTTCCCTCTCGAGGGGGGAAGCTGGCAGGGCCGATTTGAGGTATCGGTGAGGGGGCATCTCTTCGAATTCCAGCTTGTATCCCTGAGACACAATATCTATTGCCCAGGTATCCAACTGGGAGTGAACCCACTTGTGGCTGAAATTTCGGAGACGCGCCCCCACCGGGCCTAGCTCCGCCTGTGGAGCCCCAGCGTCATGCGGTGGATTTTGTGGAAGCCGGGGAGGACTTCTGTTCCTGGGAACCAGCTGTGTTGTGCAGCTTCTTTCCTCTGCCCCTGCCCCTGGCAAGAAAGGACGCACCTCTGACTTTCTTGCTTTTCTGTGATCGAAAGGACTGCATTTGGTAATACGGTGCTTTCTTAGGCTGTGAGGAAACATATGGCAAAAAATTTGACTTTCCAGCAGTAGCTGTGGAGACCAGGTCCGAGAGACCCTCCCCAAACAATTCCTCACCCTTGTAAGGTAAAACCTCCATGTGCCTTTTTGAGTCGGCATCACCTGTCCATTGCAGAGTCCACAGGACCCTTCTGGCAGAAATCGACATAGCATTTATTCTAGAACCCAGTAGACTAATGTCTCTTTGAGCATCTCTCATATATAGGACAGCGTCTTTTATATGCCCCAGGGTCAATAATATAGTATCCTTGTCTAAGGTATCAAGTTCCTCAGACAGGGTGCCCGTCCATGCTGCTACAGCACTACACACCCAGGCCGACGCGATCGCCGGCCTCAGTAAGGTACCTGAATGTGTATAAATGGACTTCAGGGTACCCTCCTGCTTTCTATCCGCAGCATCTTTGAGGGTAGCCGTATCCTGTGACGGCAGGGCTACCTTCTTGGATAAGCGTGTTAAAGCTTTGTCCACCCTAGGGGAGGATTCCCAGCGTAACCTGTCCGTTGGCGGGAAAGGATACGCCATAAGAATCCGTTTGGAAATCTGCAGTTTTTTATCTGGAGATTCCCAAGCCTTTTCACATAACTCATTTAGCTCGTGTGAAGGGGGAAAGGTCACCACCTGCCTCTTTTCCCCATACATATGAACCCTCTTGTCAGGGACTGGGGTTTCCTCTGTGATGTGCAACACATCCTTAATTGCTATAATCATATAACGGATGGATTTAGCCAATTTTGGCTGTAACTTTGCATCATCGTAATCGACACTGGAATCAGAATCCATGTCGGTATCTGTGTCAACAATTTGGGATAGTGAGCGCTTCTGAGACCCTGACGGCCTCTGCGACATAGGATCAGGCACGGGCTGAGACCCTGACTGTCCTGAGGCTTCAGCTTTTTGCAACCTTTTATGCAAGGAATTAACATTATCATTTAAAACCTTCCACATATCCATCCAATCAGGTGTCGGCGCCGTCGGCGGAGACACCACATTTATTTGCTCCCGCTCTTGCTTCCACATAGCCTTCCTCGTCAAACATGTCGACACAAGCGTACCGACACACCACACACACAGGGAATGCCCTTTTTGAAGACAGTTCCCCCACAAGGCCCTTTGGAGAGACAGAGAGAGAGTATGCCAGCACACACCCCAGCGCTATAAACCCAGGAATAACACAGTAACTTAATGTTAACCCAGTAGCTGCTGTTATATTTATTTTTGCGCCTAATTATGTGCCCCCCCTCTCTTTTTACCCTCTTCTACCATGTATCTGCAGGGGAGAGCCTGGGGAGCTTCCTCTCAGCGGAGCTGTGGAGAAAAAATGGCGCTGGTGAGTGCTGAGGAAGAGGCCCCGCCCCCTCGACGGCGGGCTTCTGTCCCGCTTAAATATGTATTTTCTTGGCGGGGGCTCATACATATATACAGTGCCCAACTGTATATATGTTCACTTTTGCCAAAAAGATGTCCAAATGCTGCCCCCTGCCCCCCCCTGCGCCCTGCACCCTTACAGTGACCGGAGTATGTGAGGTGTGTGGGAGCAATGGCGCACAGCTGCAGTGCTGTGCGTTACCTCAGTGAAGACCGGAGTCTTCTGCCGCCGATTTCGAAGTCTTCTTGCTTCTCATACTCACCCGGCTTCTGTCTTCCGGCTCTGCGAGGGGGACAGCGGCGCGGCTCTGGGATCGGACGACGAGGGTGAGATCCTGTGTACGATCCCTCTGAAGCTAATGGTGTCCAGTAGCCTAAGAAGCAGGACCTAGCTTCAGAGAGTAGGGCTGCTTCTTCACCCCTTTGTCCCACGATGCAGGGAGTCTGTTGCCAGCAGAGCTCCCTGAAAATAAAAAACCTAACAAAATACTTTCTCACAGCAAGCTCAGGAGAGCTCACTGAAAAGCACCCAGCTCGTCCGGGCACAGATTCAAACTGAGGTCTGGAGGAGGGACATAGAGGGAGGAGCCAGAGCACACCAGAATCTACATTCTTTCTTAAAGTGCCCATGTCTCCTGCGGAGCCAGTCTATTCCCCATGGTCCTTACGGAGTCCCCAGCATCCACTAGGACGTTAGAGAAAGCAAATGAAACCATACTACAGAGTATATGTATGTGTGTGTGTGTGTGTGTGTGTGTGTGTGTGTGTGTGTATGTGTGTGTGTATATATATATATATATATATATATATATATATATATATATATATACATACATATATACAGGTTGAGTATCCCATATCCAAATATTCCGAAATACGGAATATTCCGAAATACGGACTTTTTTGAGTGAGACTGAGATAGTGAAACCTTTGTTTTTTGATGGCTCAGTGTACACAAACTTTGTTTAATACTCAAAGTTATTAAAAATATTGTATTAAATGAACTTCAGACTGTGTGTATAAGGTGTATATGACACATAAATGAATTCTGTGAATGTACACACACTTTGTTTAATGCACAAAGTTATAAAAAATATTGGCTAAAATGACCTTCAGGCTGTGTGTATAAGGTATATATGAAACATAAATGCATTCTGTGCTTAGATTTAGGTCCCATCACCATAATATCTCGTTATGGTATGCAATTATTCCAAAATACAGAAAAATCCGATATCCAAAATTCCTCTGGTCCCAAGCATTTTGGATAAGGGATACTCAACCTGTTTATATATATATAGTGATGTGACAGCTTTTGCTTAGCTGCACGTTACATATGCGGTACAATAAATATGTGTCTACAATAAGTAATAGTCCGGAGATAAACTGCTCCTGTTTTGCAGACACATGACTTAGTGTCATTATTATCATTATGTATGACTACTTAGGGAATTAAATGCAATACTAAATGTACTAAAGCAGCCACTGTATAGGCAAATGTCACTGAGCCCTCCTATTTTCTTGCATTGCCCTTCATGCACTTTTCACTGTCAATAACGTGCTGTACGCAAATACAGTATAACATTTTAACCCAGCAGTATTCCCTTATCTGTAATGTAACCTTTCCATATAGTTCACAGAAATCCATATATTAGTATGCATGCTGCAGATATATGATGTTTACCTGTTAATGGTGAGATATTTGTAATAGCGATGCATGGAGCAGTTTCGTATGTACACTGATAAATATGTGTGTGTACATATATAGATTTGTACTAGGACAGTGCATCGCTGGGCCCGGTAAGAAGATTTGCGTAGGAACCCAGTAAAGCCTTTTCCTTCCTTGAACATGCACAGTTGGATGAGAATTGGCCGCTGCACAGCTAGTTTATGTACCGTAGTGGCCACAATACCTGCACCTTTTGTAGTTCTGCTAGTGATTAGACTATTTGGAAGTTGACTTGAAATTCCACAAAGTAACACTTCATGGAATGCCAATAAAAGTATCCAACATAGGGGGGAATTTAATTAGCCCCGATAATTTTTCGAGCGGTAAAACAGGACTTTACCGCAATATTTCATTTTTAAGCAATCCAAATTGAGCCCGTTTTTGGCACCCAAAAAATTACCTGTTTTTGGGCGAAAACAGGTAGGATCCGTGATAAGTTTATAACCTATGTATTTTCGCTTGCGCATTCGCAAAAGCAGGGCACTTATCAGGGATATTTTTTGAGGACCTCAGCAGCTCCCAAAAGAAAATCCACGATAAGTGCAGACGTTGGACTGACTTCGGGCTAATTGGACAGTCCCGGAGGATCAATTAGCCCACGGTAAATGACGACAGGCAATTTATATACCCCCATATACTCCATATTTTCTATAACCAAACACCAGGGTGCATTAAGGATTAAATATGGCATGAGTGAAAAGTACATAAAGTTTATTGAGATAGTATGGCAAGAGTCTAAGGCACTTCAAACGCTTAAAACAAAGAAATCTAAAAGAAACATGATGAACAATTATATAAATATGCAGAGAAGTGGACAGCTTATTTATTTTTGCAACAAGAGACATACATACTGAGTAATCTAGACATTTGATATTTATAAACATTATACAGATATTAATACATAGCACTAAAAGTATTTATACATATATTCAGCACATGTGCTCGTGCGTGTATCTTTATCTTCTTTTACAGATTAAAAAAGACGCAGAAAATACTGAATTTCTCAACATTTGTAGATACTATTGTTTTCCTTTAATATAAAAGTTACATAATACATACAGTCCAGAGGACAGCTTTCCTTAGTCCATTCAGATCTACTGAGGGCTCTTCTACACTTAACTAAAATGGAACAACCAGTGGCCCAGCTCAAGCCAGGGATATGGATACATTTCATGAAGATAATACCTCAATGTGGAATGGAGAGTGGGGATTAGGGTCAGTATAAATATATAGCCGAAAACAATGAGCAGGCACTATGGCACTTTCTAAGGTCTTTGACAGTCTTGAGTTCTTAGATTAGTCATCGAGTCCGGTTTCCCCCTCCTTCAAAAATAAGAAGTCTTGGTGGGTTTCATAATAAACTTTGAAAGCCCAAAGGTTGGAGCATGCTCATGTTCAACATACAGCTTTGTTCCAATTCTAAGACTGCAGGCTTCTCCATGAAATTTATATACATATATTGCTTCAGTCTGCTGGTGCATTCAGGCACAAGGACAAGTACATTCAGTATCTGTCGATAGCACAATATCAGTTAGCAGCAGGTCGGAGATGGCAAAAAATGTGTCTTCTAATTAACTGTCAAATGGACTTCTCTGTGTTGGACTGGGCGGGAGCTTCTTGCCCAGTCTGGGTGTCCCCTGTAGAGAGAGGTAATGGGAAACAGATTAGCATAGATTTTTGGAAGTTAAATTGCAAGAATGGAAATATGGTCTAAGGAACAGATCTGGCAGATTTTTAAATATCCAAAACGGTATCCGGACTCCAGGTCGACAGCACAAAGGTCGACACCAATTGGTCGACACACCTTAGGTCGACGTGGACAAAAGGTCGACATGGACAAAAGGTCGACAGGAACAAGGTCGACATGGAAAAAGGTCGGCATGAGTTCTTCACGATTTTTTTCTTTTTTTGAACCTTTTCATACTTAACGATCGACGTGGACTACCATTGGAACGGTAAAGTGTGCCGAGCGAAGCGAAGGCACCATGCCCAAAGCATGGCGAGCGAAGCGAGCCATGCGAGGGGACGCGGTGCACTAATTGGGGTTCCCGGTCACTCTACGAAGAAAACGACACCAAAAAAACATAAAAAACTCATGTCGACCCTTTTCCATGTCGACCTTTTGTCCATGTCGACCTAAGGTATGTCGACCAATTGGCGTCGACCTAAGGTGTGTCGACCTTTGTGCTGTCGACCCTCAGTCCCAGACCCATCCAAAACATGCAAAGTTATGCAAGTATATGACTAGGAAACAAAGAGAAACTAAACAGGAAGAAAAAAAATCTAATCTTTAGAAAGAAACATAAAAACCGAATACAGGGGGTGATTCACTAAGGATCGCTTTCCTCTATGCAGTTTACCGATAGTGGGGACACTGCACATGCACAGGACTCGTTCTGAGCATGTACAGAACGGGTCCTGCGACGTGATCGCAGGTATGCAAGTGCCTCTGCCTGATTGACAGGCAGAGGCGTTTTCTGGGAGTGGTGTAGCCAAGGACTACATCGTGGACACAGTTTCCTAGGCCTTGCAAGGCCGCCTGTGATGGCAAGCCTTAGTTCATCTCAGATGCAATCGCATCCTGCATTTGCATTACTAAGGATTGCAATCACAAAGCTGCTGCAAACAGCTGTGCATTTGCAATTCTTAGTGAATTAGGCCCACGGTCAACAAAGTCATATTACGGACATGAGTTATGCTTTTTTTGTAACTTGGAGAACAATTGAATAAAAGTACAGTCACAAGTAAGAGCATACAGAGGTATCAAAAGGCAAAAATAAGTAGAAATGAGTAACAGTGAATGAGAAAAAGTGAAGAAATGAAGAATTAGTGGAAAAGCAAAGCAGATAACAGGGATTTGTGTAAGGCCCTATGTAATAAGCACTATTTATCTAACCAAGCACAGCACAGACATTAGTGGTGCCAGTGCAAAAACAAATGGACACTGTACATGGGTTTCTAACAAAGCACATATGGATCACACGCTGTACCATTGATTCATCATGCAATTTATTAAAACCCCATGTACACTTACAATCTATTTTAGCATTAATAATTAATATGGGTGAATGACGATAAACATAATTTAAAAGATGGCTAGATCAGTGATCGCCAACCAGTGAGCTTTGATTGGCTCACTTACCGACGCCATATTTCAAATGCCCGCCGCTGCGCCGCTGGAGACTCTGCCACCCTCTCCCCGGAGTCCGGACTGCACAGGAGAGGCGCGCTGCGCTGTCCTCCCCTTCCATCCATCATACAGGAGGAGCAGCACCGTCACCAGCAGCGGTGAGCACTGCGGGGGGGGCATTGTATATGGCACTGCGGGGGCACTGTATCTGGCACTGAGGGGGCATTGTATCTGGCACTGTGGGGGGGCATTGTATCTGACACTGTGGGGGGGCATTGTATCTGACACTGGTAGGGGCATTGTATCTGGCAGGGGCATTGTATCTGACACTGTGGGGGGCATTGTATCTGGCACTGCTGAGGGGCATTATTGGTGTATCTGGCACTGCTGAGGGGCATTATTTGTGTATCTGGCACTGCTGAGGGGCATTATTTGTGTATCTGGCACTGCTGGGGGCATTATTGGTGTATCTGGCACTGCTGAGGGGCATTATTTGTGTATCTGGCACTGCTGGGGGCAATATTGGTGTATCTGGCACTATGCGGGGGGGGGCAATACTTGCAGTTGTAAGGCCACACCCACATTTTCGCAGGAACGTGCGCGCATTGGGTGTAGCCCTTTCAGAGGTTTTACTTTCCGAAAGTAGCTCACACCCTAATTAAGGTTGGAGACCACTGGGCTAGATAGTTCTTGTGCATGCAGGGGCAGATGAGGACAATGTAAATAACCAGTTGGAATTAAGGCAACTACAGTATGTTACATTCCACATAGAGTTCTGACTGGATGGCTTCACTTACTGGTGATGGAGTCTTAGAAAAATTAACATGAGCATACAGTAGTACTGCTATGTCTTTATGACCGGCGTCCAAGGCAATAGACAAGGCTGAGCTTCCATCCTAAGTGCAGTACAAAGAAGAAGAGTAAACATTACAGCAGGGCACATTGCTGTTAATCTAACACAATCATATCACAGGGGTCTCACAAAACTTGTTATTAACTTGTCTACACATACACATTGACTGCAGCCTAAGCCAATCTCTGTCTGCTGCTTGTCCATGAGTACTCATTTTATTAGCCAATCACATCATTGGACTGTTCACAGCAGGGCATGAATATGCTGATCAAGTGTGAGGCAGTGACCTGTATACATTGTATGAGGAGACGGCTGCACGGTCTCCATCAGCATACTAATGAAGCAAGGCTCCTGTTACACTGATACAGGAAGGCTGTAGTGTGAAATGTTTTCCATCATGGCTAGTGATGGAGCCTATGTGACAGTAATAACTATACCTAGGGCCAGATGTATCATCGCTTGGAAAGTGATAAAATGGAGAGTGAAAAAGTGCCACCCAATCAGCTCCTAACTACCATTTTTTTTTTTAAACACAGCCTGCGATATGGCAGTTATTACCTGATTGGCTGGTAATTTTTCTTTCTCCATTTTATTACTCTCCAAGCGATGATGCATCTAGCCCCTAGTCTCGGTACAACCACAAGCTACAGTAATACTGTTATGCAACACAATTGCCAAATAAATGGTAGTGGCCAGCAGAATTAAGAAACATTCATCTCTGAATGCTTAGTGTTACGTATATAAAGTATAGTTGGACTGGAACAAGCAATATTGTGTACAGGAAAAGCTGATTTTTTTTTTAGCATATTTGGATGAAACGTTGATAACAGATGGTTATGGAGCAATCGTATGTGAACTCATAAGGAGCAATACAAGAAAACACACCGTCAGGACAGTTACAGATGTGTTCTCATACATCTAGCATCAATACATTATACAGCACGAGATGCCTGGCGCAAGTGATCTGCTGAGTCCTGTGCAACTCTGCTAACTGGGGTCATTCCGAGTTGATCGCTAGATAAAAATTTTCGCAGCGCAGCGATTAAGTGAAAAAGCGGCACTTCTGCGCATGCGTATACGGCGCACTGCACACACGTGACGTACTTTCACAACGGCCCATGTATTTTTACACAAGGTCTAGCAAAGCTTTTCAGTCGCACTGCTGGCCGCAGAGGATTTGACATGAAGTGGGCGTTTCTGGGTGTCAACTGACCATTTTCAGGGAGTGTTCGAAAAAACGCAGGTGTCCCAGGAAAAATGCAGGCATGGCTGGGCGAACGCAGGGCGTGTTTGTGACGTCAAAACAGAAATGAATAGTCTGAAGTGATCACAAGCGCTGAGTAGGTCTGGAGATACTCTGGAACTGCACATTTTAATTTTGAAGCCGCTCTGCGATCCTTTCGTTTGCACTTCTGCTAAGCTAAAATACACTCCCAGAGGGCGGAGGCATAGCGTTTGCATGACTGCTAAAAACTGCTAGCGAGCGATCAACTCAGAATGACCTCAACATCGGGTGTCTTTTTTGCCGCAAATGCATCTCAGTCTCCCGGTGTTTCCTAGTCACATTGTGCTGTGAATGTGCTGACTAATTTGATATATTGCACTTGTATATCTGTGTGTGACTGAGTCTGTATATGAAGCACAACAGAACTTGTATTGGAAAAAACCTGCGTATATAGATGCAGAGACTCAGTTGCACACAAATATACATGTTGCATATCAAATTAATCAACAGTCTTTTGGTGTGTCCTAGTCACAGTGCATTGCAACTAAGATGTATTTATGGCAAAAAAAAAAGAAACACTTCATGCTAACAGTCTCTCACAGGAACTAGCGCGCTGAGAGTGGCTGTTTGGAGCAACTGCAGCAAGTATATATGAGGACACATCTGAATTTTAGTGTACTTAGTGCAAAGTTTCAAACTGGCACTAAAAACCAACCTATTCATCAAAGCATACCCTCCTGACGCATAACCTAGTCCTGAGGCCGCTCCTCCATCCCCCTGCCTCATGCCTTGAGCATCTCAGTTTTGCTTACATACTGCCATCAGGCTACCTCCCGCCTGCTTGCACCTCATGACATCTGTCTGTCAACCCTTCCCACTAGATTGTTAGACACATTTCACTCACAGCTCTCCCCTACTCAGCGACCATCTATACCCACTTTTTCTCCTGCTTATAAAGGCTCATCTCCATCTATGGCCACCAGCCTCTAGTAGTACGATGATCACTCCCTCACTACTTACATCTTAGCTGTATTATGTCTTGAGAATTGTGGTGCTCTTTGTTACCTGTACTCTATTTGTTATTTATTTACTGTAATGCTAAGTTTTGTCTCCCTGTACTGTCCTTTGTACGGCGCTGCGAAACACTTGTGGCGCCTTATAAATAAAATGTAATAATAATAATAATACTTCTCCGAAAGAAAGGTGCAGAGCTATGTAACGTCAATTCGAGGTGTATGCTGTAGTAGACATGCTTACTAATGACTGGAGTCTGTATTTGAGAGACATATAGCAAGGTGCTATGGGAACTGTTCAAAGGGCGTTCGTCTAATCACTAATATTCTGTATACACATGCTGTATATTTGCTGTATATTTATGTCACTAAAATGACAGCTGTATCTGACAGGCAGCCCAATCACATCTGTGGATTCTATGCCTATGGGAGACATACAAAAGACAGATTACCAGAACTATTGACCCCATGGCTGTGTTGAATATAAGAATTTCTTATTGTACAACAATTAGCGATTGTTAGATCGCTACTAAACCACTAACTAGAGGTGAATATGGAAAGGCATTTTTTTATCAGTCATAAATGTCTCTGTAAAAAGTCCAATGGCAGAATGGGAATATATGTATCTGACAAAGCAAAGTATGGGCCTTCGCTGTCAGTTATTTTAGGCTTGTACAGTTACACGGAGGTGACCCTTAGTAGGCATTAGCTGGCCACACACAGTCACCATGTAGCCATAATGTACAAGATGCTGTCCAGCATATGGGCTAAGCAGCCGGTAAACCACCACTGTAACAGAAGATGACAGGATAGACCGGCCAATAGGGTCAGCTGCAGTCACCTCCTGGTGGCACTTACCATCATCTCTAATAGTACTAACAGGCATGGGACTACACACTGCATTAATCAGGCCAATTGCATGTGGGAAACATTACTGTGCAATGGAGAAAAGTCCTCTGTCATGATCAAAGCCTTATCTCACCTCATTTATCTCGATTAGAAATGATTTTTACATACATATTTGCAACAATTAATTTGTAGCTCTATTATATAAAGCAGCTCGCATTGTAAGTCTAATAGTTCATTCCTTTACAGTGACAGAGCAATGTACATACATTGTCCTCTAATGCAGCATTACATCCGGGCTGGCCCAGCAGCAGTTTGACGATCTCCACGTGTCCATGCTCACTTGCACACATTAACGCTGTGGAGCCTTCATCATCCTGGATGTTAACATCTGCACCACAGACCAAGAGAGCTTTGACCATGTCTATCCGCCCATGGCTCACTGCGAGCATCAGAGCTGTCTGGCCTGCCTGGAAACAGAAGACAAATACACATGAGTGATAACATACACATGCGCCCTGAGCAGGGCCGGATTAAGCCTTTGGGGTGCCCGGGGCACTTTAGACAGGGGGGCCCCGGTGGAAGGATGGGGGGGGGCAGCTGTGTATATAATTGTATATACCTCCCAACATGACCCATTCCAGGAGTGAAAAAATGCTCTCTACCTGGATTTTTCTCTCAATATATGATTGTAGTCACCTGTGTTGAACTATTTCATTGATAAGAAAGGTGTTTCAACACAGGTGGTTGTAATCATAACTCCAAGAATTTTGTCCCTTCTGGAATGGGTCATGTTGGGATGTATGGATTGTGCACATTACATTTAGCCCAATGATTTATATTAGCTTTAAACTAATAGTTTAATAATACCTGGGTACTGTTTAGAGCTCCACCTAATTGAAAGACAACTATTTTATAAAATGTAATTATAGTGGAACAAAGACAACTTAAAGAACCTTAAAATACACATAGAAAAATAAAATCTATAATTTATCTGGTCACATGCAAAAATAGCAGCAGCCTCTACTATTTACACACTGGGACAGGACTCAGGAGGACTCTATCTGTGTGTGTGTCTAGAGCTTCATTAGAAAATAAGTTACACAGGACTCAGACACCCAGGTGTGGAGAGAACTGTAAGTGACACATGTATTCCACCCTGTGTCACAGCTCTCTCCACCCTCCTATCTCTTCTCTGGTTGGGAAGCCCGGTAGATAGTTCATGAAATCTGATACTCCTGTGTCTCTGCCTGCACTGCATACTGTCCAGCTAGCATTCTGGCTGTCTGGTTCTACTGTTGCATAAGTGGGAAAGCTAGTGATTTCAGTGTGCTCTGGCCGGGGGGCCCCCTGACAGAGGGGGGGAGGGGCCGGGGTACAGTATGCCCTGCATCCCCCCCTTAATCTGGCTATGGCCCTGAGAAGAGCATTGCAGCAACAGGTGAGAAGGATCCAGGGGCCACCACTCTCTGCTTATTCTCCTTGACTTCTCTGCAGCTTTTGACACTGTAGACCACCCTCTCCTCCTGCAAATCCTTCACTCTCTTGGTCTGCATAATACTGCTCTCTCCTGGCTGTCCTCCTACCTTTCTGACCATTCCTTCCCTGTCTCCTCTCATGACTCCACCTCCCCCCCACTTCCTCTACCAGTAGGCGTCCCCCAAGGTTCTGTTCTTGGGCCTCTCCTTTTCTCTCTCTATACATCCTCATTAGGTGAGCTCATTAGCGCTTTTGACTTAAAATATAATCTCTACACGGACGATACTCAAATCTACCTTTCCTCCCCTGACCTCTCCCCTGCTCTCCTCACTCGTATCTCCAACTGTCTCTCTGCTACCTCTTCCTGGATGTCCCAGTGCTTTCTTAAACTTAACATGTCTAAGACTGAGCTGATCATCTTCCCTCCCTCCCGTATAACTCACCTCCCACAATTTCATTATCCATTGATGGCACAACTATCTCCTCCAGCCCCGAAGTACGATGTCTTGGGAGTAATCCTTGACTCCTCCCTCTCCTTCAAACCACACATTCAGTACCTCTCAAAAACCTGCCATTTCCATCTCAAAAACATCTCCAGGATCAGACCCTTTCTCACCCAGGATGCTACTAAGACCCTCATCCACTCACTGGTCATCTCCAGATTGGACTACTGCAATCTCCTCCTATCTGGCCTCCCTCAAAAATGCCTCTCTCCACTTCAATCTATCCTCAATGCTGCTGCCCGTCTCATCTTCCTCACCAAACGTACTACATCCACATCCCCTCTCTTGCAGGACCTTCACTAGCTACCCTTCCCATTCAGAATCCAATTCAAGCTTCTCACACTCACCTACAAAGCCCTCACCCACTCTTCTCCCTCTTACATCTCTGACTTTATCTCTCTTTACATTCCCACCCTTCCTCTTCGCTCTGCTAATGCATGCCGTCTCTCCTGCCAACTGATTACCTCCTCCCTACAAGATTTTGCACGTGCTGCTCTCTATCTCTGGAATGCTCTACCTCTCCCCCTCAGACTCTCCACCTCTCTACAAAACTTCAAACGGGCTCTCAAGACCCACTTCTTCACCAAACCCAGCCAACTCTCCTCCTAACCCTCTTGTCTATGCTCACTGTCTGCCCCGTCTGTGTGACTCTGGTCTGTTAGCCCCTCACCTTTTAGATTGTAAGCTTGCAAGAGCAGGGACTTCTTTCCTCATGTGCCTTTCCTTTTCTTACTTACACTATCTCATACTCCATACTCCCTTTGATGGCACCTAACCCCGGGTTTTCTATACCTGTCCTATTTTGTCCTGTACTGTAACTGCTGTTTTCTTGTTTGCTCATTTTATTATGTACTGTGTAATGGGCGCTGCGGATCCCTTGTGGCGCCATATAAATAAAGGATAATAATAATAATAAATAATAAAATACAATCACAATACACTGCACATAATGGCGATTACCTAAATGTAACGGCTTTTTATGTCACTGAGCAAGTCTTTACTTGTGGGTAATATAAATTATATCAGTGACTTAAGTAGTGTTAATTAAGTTATAGAAAACACAGTGCAATCTGCAATGGACTCATCACAGACACAGGTAACCAGGCTGAATGACCGGAATGCAAACAAACTGGACCGGTGAGCAATATGGCCATAAGTGAATCACAGAGTAAAGCTTGCAGCAAATGTCCTATTAATAGTGAATGGTAATCATCTGCATATTGAACTATGTTAGAAGCCTCCCACATAATAATTAGTAATCATTTACTCACCGCAGGTCACCAGCAGCAATGTTGGGAACATAGAAGGAGATGTATCAAACCTTCTAAAGAGGACAGGTGGAGACAACTTCTAGCTATTATTTTCTAGAACGAGTATGATGAATGATAGCTAGGAGCTGATAGACTGCAATGAACATCTTCTCTACTAGTCCTCTTTACATTTGATATATCTCCCCCATTATATCTACAGAATTTCCTTTTATAATTTTGAATAAAATCTGTCAGCTATCCAGTGATATGCTTTATACCAGAGGAGTGGTTCAGTGAGGTTTCCCTGCTGGGCTGACAGAGAGAGGAGGAGTGGCCAGTGTGTGCGGTCTCTGGGAGATCACGGTCATTGGACATATGACATAGGTGTCACATGACATATATAACGTTCTCAATGACTGAAGAGCCAGGGAAGGCAAAGTGTACGTAGATAGGAGAATCAAATCAAAAGCTATGTAAGTAAATGTGCAATAATTGTTTATAATCTGAGAACCAGTACACAAAGATTTTAGCATTAGATTGCAACTATTATGTACTGTTATAACTATATCAGACAAAACTGTGGTTCAAACCAAAAATGACAGTTGGAGCAATATGAATTAAATGAGGGGTGTGATTCTGCATAAGATAGGAAAAGTGATAGGTAACTTGTGTTTGAGCAATGTATTGGCTCATATAAGTATGGCACTGGGCTGGTGGTGCTCCCAATGTTATGTTAAACGGTATTACATTGCAGAAAAGCAAGAGACAAAACTCTGACTTGGTACATGCTTTAAATATTGATAAATCTATAGACAATTAAACATAAGAGTTTTGACTCTTACTATTCTGCAATGTAATACTGCTGTATGGATACAGACTGTAAGACTGTATGACTGGTGATTGAGTTTGCAGTCTCCTCCCCGACAACCCCACAACATGGCATTTACCTGGCTGGCTTTGGCATTGACATCTCCACAACTGAAGAGCTCCTCCACCACCTGCATGTCCTTAGTCGCTTCCACAGCTGCCAGAGCAGCGAGCATGATGGGAGTGTAGCCAGCCTTATTCTGGTGGTTTACATTACACACATCTGCAAAGAAAGGAACCATTCTAGTGTCCTGAAGTCATTAGGAAAAGCAGTAGATGGAACAACAGATTCCTTATGTATGCAGGCACCAGTAGCGGATCTTGCCACGGGCAAGCAGGACTTTTGCCCGGGGCGCTGCCTTCCGGAGGGCGCCGCACCATGGCAAGATCCGCTACTGTGTCCCCCGCTGTGAAGGGAACTAGACGCTACCTTTCTAGTTTCCCTTCGTGGAGACGACCTTTGCTGTGCGGTGCGCAATTACGTCATCGCTCACAGCACAGCATTGTGGGACTGACACAGACGCTAGGGGTCATAATTGACCTCTAGTGTCTATCTGTCCCATAGATGCGAGGAGAGGAGCGGCGCCGGCGGAGGTCTGCAGCGGTCGGGAATCAGGAGCGGGGATAGTAAGTATTAATTATTTTTTTTTGTGTGTAAGCGGCGCTACTCCTACAGGGGGCACAAGTGGGGGCACAACTCTACAGGGGGCGTAACTGACCACGCCCCCTTATGAAGCCACACCCCTATTTTCCGCCCGGGGCGCCAAAAGGGCTAGAACTGGCCCTGGCAGGCACCATGCTACAAAGCTTGCTGGTAGGATGATGCTTATACTGTATGTATGGGGTATAAACTCTTACATAATGTTACTAATATAATGATGAAGTCTGTCCAGTGACAAGGCATGTACAGATTATTGATACAAATCAAGGACTAACCTGCATCCAGCAGCAGTTTGACAATCTCAAAATTGGAATGTGACACACTGTAGTGTAGTGCTGTGTTTCCATTGCCATCGGCCATGTTGATGATATAGCGCAGGGAGGCAGGGGAAATGGCTGCAAATGCAGCAATGTAATCATCCACCATGGCTGGGACGGCACATTTCTGACTAGACACACGGAACCATTCATTTTGTATAGTGTTCAAGCACAGCCTCTGGAAACATAATACAATTAGGTAAATCATTACATGATTCTCAGTAACTTGCTCCTACTGCACAGAAATATATAATTCAACAAAGATTATTATCTTATAATTATGGCCTATTATACTGCAGTGCAAGGCTGAATATACAGTGTACTGTTGTTGCTTTCTCATTGCTATTGAAACACCCTGGAAATTTACAACAAATAATGAAGCAATATGATTTACTTGACAATCATGTAATAAGCAGTCATTGCAAATTAGATGTGCTTAGTCATAATTAGTGTGTGTACAAACTGCACTAAATTCTCTTCATAAAAGCAGCATACTGATTGGTGCTCAGGCAAGAAGATGTGGGGAGGGGGAGGGGGAGGGGGGGGGGGGGGGCTTACCCTGCCAGTACAGCTCATTACATCCTACTAGTAGTACGTGGCAGGGATCTCAGGAATACTTGCATTAGTGTATTCTATATTATTACTGCAGTAGTTTTTGTAACATTACTATGAAAATACAAGTCAGTAAATATAAAATAAGCCAAAACAAGGTCACTGCTTGTGTCTCATTTCCTAAGCAGACATTTATCCTTAAGATGAAGACAATATACGGATATGGGTGGGGTTCATAGGGTCGACAGTGTCTAGGTCAACCATGTTTGGGTCGACCACTATTGGTCGACAGTAACTAGGTCGACAGGGTCGCTAGGTCGACTTGGTGTAGGTCGACAGGTCAAAAGGTCGACATGATTTTTTAATGCTTTTTTTGGTGTCGTTTTCTCCGTACAGTGACCGGTAACCCCAATTAGTGCACCGTGTCCTCTCGCATGGCGAGCAAGGTGCTTCGCTCCACTACTGTTGTCTCGACACATTTTACTATTCTCAATGGTAGCCCACGTGGATCGTTAAGTATGAAAAAGTTTTTTTTTTAAAGAAAAAGGCAAAAACTCATGTCGACCTTTTGACCTGTCAACCTAGAACATGTCAACCTAGCGACCTGTCGACCTTGACACCCTGTCAACCGATAGTGGTCGACCTAAACATTGTCGACCTAGTTCTGGATCCCACGGATATACTGTATATATCAATTGAGAACAATTACTTTCAAAACCCATTTTTTGATACATCAACCATTTTTGGCTTTTGGAAGTGTGGCCATGTCAAAGCAGTACCATGGTGGTCATTCCGAGTTGATCGCTTGCTGCCGTTTTTCACAGCGCAGCGATCAAGTGAAAATTCGGCATTTATGCGCATGCGCTAAGTACTTTCACACAAAACTTTGTACTTTTACAGAAGCTCGAGCAATGTTTTTCAGTCGCTCGAGTGTTCGTTGTTTGATTGACAGGAAGTGGGCGTTTCTGGGCGGCAACTCAGCGTTTTCAGGGAGTGTGCTAAAAAACACAGGCGTGTCAGGGAAAAACGCAGGAGTGGCTGGAGAAACAGGGGAGTGGCTGGCCGAACGCTGGGTGTGTTTGTGACGTCAAACCAGGAACTAAACGGACTGAACTGATCGCAAGGAAGGAGTAGGACTGGAGCTACTCAGAAACGGCATGACATTTTTTCTGAGCACTTCTGCTAAGCTAAGATACACTCCCAGAGGGTGGCGGTTTAGCGTGTGCACTGCTGCTAAAAGCAGCTAGTGAGCGATCAACTCGGAATGACCACCCATATCCAGTGCTGTGATCCGACACTGTCATAAGTATGCCAAAAAAAAAATATACTCTAAAGTCCCAATTACCATCAATTGTGAACCAGTCCCTTACAGAATTCTAGCTTTACATTTTTCACCTAAACTGTTGCCCATTGAAGGCTTTATTTTTATTCTAAATGAGTCACAAAGATATTAGGGATTTACTAAGCTCTTTGACCAATCGCTTTCAAACTGCAATATGAATAAAGGCTAAAGCAGGCTTATGTAGCATTTATTCTTATTGTCATTTAAACTATCAGTCAAAGCAGCGGTGATCAGCAAGTCTAAAACTGCTGCCTAGCAAATCTACCCCCAGGACTCAGGTCTGTATTTAAGGTGTCACATTTGTATGCTTTCATTGTAACATTATTTAGTGCATTACTGATTTTGCCCCATAACATGTGCTTTCCTGCATGAATTGCAAAATTCATCCCATTGAAAGAATCACATCTTATTGTAGGATCTACATAGGCTCAAGAAAATGGCTGTCCCCCTTAAAATTCATTTAAATATCTTATCCCACAAAACTATCCCACAAGTGGTCCACAACCGCATTGCGACCACTTGTGGCGCACTATAAATTAAGTTTATTAATAATAATATAATGCTATTGCACTTTACAGGTAGGTGCAATAACACAAATATAAAGGCTCATGATGTCATAGCTGACGAAGGAACACCATTTGCGCTTTAGGCGTGCAGACCACAATTCCTTGTTAACAGTTTTGCTAAACTATTTTTCTTAAGAGTGAATTGAAATATGTGAAAGTAAGCGCACTTTATGTCTGTATAATAATCCATGTATACTAACCACATCTTTATTTCCCAAGGCCCGTGGATCATCCACTGCATCTTTCAGCACATTGCAAGCAGACAGCATGTTTTCACTTAACTCATATCTGTGTATACAAGAAAACATGTTCAATTGTGACAAATGTTTACTGCACACCAAAGGATTCTATACAGTTTTGATATTGATTTACAGCACAACTGAAATGTAGCAGACACTGCTATGAATACATTTATCATATTGCATAACAAAATGGTATGGGTTAATAAGCCTGACTTTTAACAGAGATCAGGGGTAGAACCTTCAGTACACTAGAGGCTGAAATAGGATTATCTAAAGGCGGTTCACAGACCATTGATCATATGTCAAACTTTATAGAAGGGAAAATCCTCTCTGCAGGGATCTCTTAAAATCTTAATTAATACTAAAGATAAACAAGACAGTCAGAATACAGACCGCAGCATCACGATGATCAAAGTCCAGATGGTTCGTATAGGAGTTAGGACAGCCAACGGGAAGGTATCGCTAACAATGGCGGGGGCGCACATATTGGGTATACACACTGAACAATGCAGCTGATATATTGTACCGATTCATCTGGAAAGTGCACATCGGGCAGAGATTACCCGGTTAGCAAGTGGAGGTAACAGACAAAACTGGATTGCCTGCTGTGCACTGAGGCTTGTATCACACCTGCCTGTGTTCAGGTAACGCCTCTTGTCTGCCCATACTGAGTACCCTGACTCCTCAGCCCACCAACCTTCTTTATGCTTTCCCTTCACATAGTTTCAACATATTTGCCACCATTTTTCCCATACGTTGGGGAGCATTCAATTAGCATCCCAACTGTTCCTCTAACACCTCATGCCACCAACATCGACAATTTAGCCTCAAAGGCAACAAAGGTGTGCAGGAAGATCTGTTACCGTAATTAGTGGTGATGGGAGTATCCACACATTGCCCCTAACTGACTATCCCCTTCCCCCCTTATGTATAAACTGATCCCCTGTACATGGTAAGTTGTTATGAGCACTTTGTACGAGTTTGTTTTACATTTTGTTTGGAAACCACTTACTAGTTATACAGAGCTACATAAACTGGGGGACACAACAGTCACTGAATGGCAATTCTATATAACAAATACTGAATAATTCTCATAGACGAGCAATTATTTCACATTAGTAACACACTGCTCTAACCACCAGTACTGCAGGACAGCATCACACCTTTGTCTAATTTCCACTTTATGCGTCTCTTTGTCATCTTTCTCAGTATCGCTCAGAGATTCGGAGGCTTCCGTGTGGCCACTTGCCACACCCTTATGTATCACTTCGGAGTCCTCATTGAAGCTTTCCTCTTCCTCACACTCATCATCTGACTCTGTGGAGGAACTTTCTTCTGAGCTGGACTCGTCACTAGATGTAGTTTCATACCTGGAACATACAGACAAATAACTCTTTACACAGTTACCTGAAAAAATTCAATAGAGGTCTTCTGCCTCTCACATGACTAATTGGAGATATGAAGAGGGGATATTTTGTTGACATTCAGCATGTTGGCACTGATGAATTGTCTGTTTAAGGTAACCCTAACCCTACCACTAACCTCCACATGTCACAATTTTGGTGTCAACATTATAAATGTCGACTTAGTGATTGCACGTCATGAAGGCGCCTTATAATCTTTAAAGCTGTCTTCATAGCAATCTATTAAAAGGTATCCGTTTCACTTTTACTACTGCATTAAAAACAAGCCTTTTTCCTGAGAAAGCTTCTATTTCTGTCGCACCCTTTACTGTTTGTGTCTTAAACTACAACCTACTCCAGTGGCAAAGATCACTATCCCAAAGAGAGGGAATGCTTGCTGGAACTTGTTTAACACAGGGATATATAGAATAGTGGCAGAGGGGAACTCCGCAAATAGGGAGATGACACCCCCCCCCCCCATTCTAGACAATGCTTACCCGCCATTAATGCCAACAAACTGAAGATTCTTCTTGGTGATTGAAGACTCTTTTTTCTCATCTTTCCTTTTCATGATAGACTTAAGGGTACTCTGGCTGCTTGTACTAACTATAATAAAATTAGAAAAAAAAAATAAAAAATCAACAATTAAAAGTGATTACTTCCGGATCCCAATAAAATAGACATTACTTATTGTGCTGAATCGGCCAATGTTGCTAATGAATGTATTCCATTTTCAGAAACTAGCTCAATGTTCATACTTTATTATTATTATTTTCCCTTTACTTAGGTGCAGTAGATAGTAGGTATACCATGAACAGAGGAGACTGAGTCTTCACTGGTGAATTCAGTTGCAGACAAAGAATTGACAGAGAGAGCCACATTGTTAGCACATGCCGCAATATTCAGCTTCTCCAATTTTGCGACCCCTGGTCGATTCTGAAGGCCACCAGTCCGCACGGTAGAAGTAGCACATTCAGTGGTAACCTGGGCCTGGGATATGCAGTCCACTGAAGACCCTGACAAAATAAAGAGACGGCAGAGTCACTTTGTTAATAGATAACTTAAGGTTACAACTTTATGTCAAAATGTTCTCAAGCGATCTCATGTCATCTGATCACACTCCACAGTGTGGGAGAAAGCCAAAGTACCTATAAAAAGTTGTAAAATATCATGGCCACAACTGAAAACTACTAATTAGGTAAAATACAGCTGTGACTATCACATAGTATCATGGGTGATAGCACGAGTTGATTCTACTGGTTTTTATTATTTCCTTGTCATATCTGCTATAAAGGATTTATGAAATTAACAATGCATTTTTCTTGTTTAAGAAATCAATCTATAAACTATATATGACACAATTACTACGAAATCCTTCCATGTTTGACACTGAAATTGCAGGGTTCTTACCTGCACTCAGAATCTATGATCACCTGACGCCACATGAAGCAGGCTCAACTAACGGCTACAGTCACATGTTATTGCAAGGTGACTGAGAGCTAATGAATGAGTGAGTGGTTGCTTAAAAAATATTGGGGTAGATGTATTAAACCTGGAGAAGTGATGAAGCAGTGATAACTGCAAGGTGATAACGCACCAGCCAATCAGCTCCAATATGTAAACTGACAGTTAGGAGCTGACTGGCTGGTGCGTTATCACCTTGCACTTATCACTTCTTTATCCCTTCTCCAGGCTTAATACATCTGCCCAGATGTTTGCATAATTATTCACACTTCCTCGCAATCCAGCACTAGATTGGCCCCAACATTTTTTTGTGGTAGACATAGCATTATAGTTGTCATTACAGTATTATTACAGTGTGTCATTTCTTGCTGATAGCAAAACAACAATTCTATGAAATGCATTGATTTTTGTCCACTTGAATTGAATACTTTCAATAACTGTAGCCTCTCATATTTTAATAATAGAAAATGCATTTACATGTAATAATAAAATCATACCATACCATAGTGCACTTTCATTAGAGACCAACAGTAAATCAAATCAATCAATCAATCAATCAATCAATCAATCAATCAATCACAAAGAGTATAGTAAATAAATAAATCCAGAAAATGTAGCCGCACAGATCTGCTGTCTGTTGTTTGGTTTGTCTTTTTAAATTGCAAATGTACATAGTATAGTCACAAATAATGGGGCGTTTGGAAAGCTAAACAAAATAGGTGTCCTGAGCTCATAACCAAACATTTGTTATTCCTAAACAAATCTATATGGCTCAGCGCTAGAGTGTAATATTATATGTCTGCAGACAGGTAGAAACTATGGCGGATGTTGTGTCAAACCTTATATGTTGTTCTTGTGCAGCTGGAGAAAGAATGGCCAGGGATGGATACTGCACGTATAGCAATACTTCACTGACACTGGTTGATGCATGAGAATGAAAGGCTAAATAATGACAGAGATTTACAACAATACAGCTAGAACGAATAATGATCGCGAGACTCATTACTAAATATTTGGGCTGCTTCATAAATAGTTTTCACATAGAATGCAGATGAACTCCGTTAGATAAAACAAAGACCCTTTCCTGGCTTTTAAAGAATGATTTTAAAAATAATGAGACTCCGGAATAGTAACATATTATTAGCACAACACAGTTTGATGATATCAGAAGAGATTGTACAAATGGGTGAAGAAACACCATATGCATCCAGCCAGCTCGCCTGTATGTGTGCTCCCGTTTATCACGCAATCCAATTAGAAAAGGAGGAATTCTGCATTCACCCGTTAATTCTTGCTGGTAAAACCAGTGATCAGAATAGGTGAAAATGGGGAAATCTGCCTGTACCCCAAAAAATGCTAAATAAAATTGGACAACAGTACAGAAGTCTATTCGTGGCCATAATAAAAGTATTTGGGCTTAATAAACTGTGTCAATTGGTTGTTATAAGCAAATAACAGTGAAACAAAATGAGAGGAAGCAAGTGTTTAATACTCTACTTACATCAGGTATGCATAAAATACTTAATAGTAGATATTTGTGTCATTTTAAGAAAAATCTTTAAACAACACCTGTAACTCCTAACTGCAAGCCTCAAAACACCTGTCCCATTTATACAGCATCCCCATACACCTGCCTCATATCTTGTAACCCATTTTCCAGCATTGTGCACATTTTCACTTTGCCCAAATTAGGATAATTAAAACATTGCCTAACTAATCATTAGTGAGGATGTCCCAGTGGTTCTGAACCATTTTTACCTTAAAATAGGGATTTTCCCCAACTTTGCACATGCTCAGGAGTGTTGAAAAAGTTGTGTTAAATCTTATGGAGAATTAATGAGTGTTAACTTTCAATGCCAATTTAATAGGTTCATTTTTGCCTGTCTCAAAAAAAGTCAATTTTACACGAGAAAACGGGGTATCACCTGCAACTGAACTTCCCCCTAAATTCATATACAGAAGATGTTTTGTTATTCTATGGCTTTCAGTAAAGAGAGGATGTAGCAATATATGAGAATCTGTATGTAGCCACTAGGTGTCTCATCAGTGTAGGCTTTGTGGTTACAAGTCAGGGGCTTGTTAGTGGGATGTGTTGTGAACATGAAACAAGTGTTCGTGTCTGTCAGTTGCTATTAGAGAATATAATAAGTGTTTTACAACCAAGTTCCAAAAAGCAAACATGCCAAAACAATAACACATGTCCTGCCATCACTGCAAATACAGTAAGCGACAACAACAACAACAACACATAAGGGGCTGCATTAGGGAAGATTATAAAGCTGGTCACTGTGGCTGTACAGCACTGGATGAGACCACAGTGTGCGCGGTGTAACAAAGACTGTGATTCCTAAATCAGGCAGAGAAAAAAACCCAGTAATGAAGACAAGGAGATACTGCTTGTGACCGATCTCGTACGCAGTAGAAAGAAAGGTCATCGGGCCTTACCGTCTGCAGCCATGCTGCACTGCTATAGGGCTACATCATAGATGGTCAATGTTTGCCTAATGTGCATCCAATGGTTGCGTCTTTGCATGCAAGCAGAAGATCAGGGATGACAATAATGAGCGTCTCTGCGCAACTCCCAGCAGCTGCAACATTCGTATATTTACGGAAAGCCACAGCATACAGATCCGTAGCTGCCAATGCACTGGTGTACATTTGTGGGCCCTAAGTGTGTGCCAAGGGAGGCATAATAGATATCTGTATACATTATTTGTATTTTCCTCTGAGAATGCTATTTCTTTTTTTTTTTGCCAATTGGTTCATTTGCCCCATAGAAATAGAGGAGGTGATGTTGGACAGAAAGCAAATGACACTGTGGGGACATAATAAATTAGTGTTATAACGCATAATGCCTCAGACGGCATAATCTCTTCAGAACTAATATATATATATATATATATATATATATATATATATATATATATATATATATAAAAATAAGAGAGATTATACAGTATATGTATACACATACATAACATCAAAAGAATGCCCTTATACTGCTCCAATATAAACAAGCAGCACCTCTTAAATGGTTCCTTGTTAGCAAGAACCGATAGATAGATAGATAGATAGATAGATAGATAGATAGATAGATAGATAGATAGGATAGATAGATCTACACACACACACACACACACACACACACACACACATATATACCAACACATATTTTTATGTTTTGTATTTTTATGTTGGTTTTTTTAAAGACTATTCAGAGGTATTGTGTACTTATTATACCATACATTACTTGTCCCGACTCTATTGTATATACATTGGGGGTATCCAATTAGCTGCAATAATGCGATCCACGATCGTGGCTAAAGTTATCGTATCTATCTCCTGAAAAAAACAGCTTATCGCAGCCTGTGCGCTCCTATTTTCTGCACCTGACCTATTCCAAAATGGTAAAATGGTATTTGCGCAATAATTCTAGCTGGCAAAATCTGACATTATACGAGAAAATAGGGAAATCTGCCTGTACCCCCCTAAAAAAAAAAAAAAAAATTCTTCAGGAAAATAAGTGCTCTCATTAAATTTGGGGGTACAAAAAAAATGGATATAAGTATATATTTTGGTAATTTTAGGGGAATTAAAAAAAAAAAAGTTGAAACAGATCAATTACTCCCACCTGCAAGCCTAAAAACACTTGTCCAGCTCATAAAGCACCCCAATATACCTGTTCCATTCCCTGTACCCCAATTTCCATCACTTCACATTGTTTGACCCCAAAAATGACATGTCATTATTGGGCATTTAAAAATCATCAACAACATCTAAGCACCTAATTAGTCATTCAAGGGGAATGGGTGCCGCAGGGGTTCTGAACCAAATCCCACCATTTTTACCTTAAATATGGATTTTGCACTACTTATTACCAGAGAAGGTTAAGAGAAATTTATGATAAACCCTATGGAAACTATTTTCACTGATAGCTTTTTGCAGCTAATTATATACAGATTATCGTAAATGAAATCATTTATCACGGCTAATTGGATACCCCCCAATGCATCGGTTTCTCTTTCATGCAGTGCCAATTATTTGTTTCTTGTTGACTTTATTGTTTTCTTTGTAGATACTTGCTCTTTTATATATCCAGGTACATACTGTAATATGGACAGGATTTTTGTATAATATTCTTATTTCGACAACTATTTGACCTAATGCATATTCTTAATAGTACAGTATGCTAATACTATCCACTGCATATAATAGAACAGTGCAGAAAAGGCAGTGTCAGGTTCCCAAATGATGACCACTTCTGGACTGCAACATTTTTTCCACAAAAGGAAATGAAACGGCAGTGACCGAGGGGCAGTGAAGTCAGCCAAAGCAAAATTGCATACGGTTGCTATACAGCATAAAGATAGGAGTGATAATGTTACAAAGGCAGGAAATGAGATGGGAGTGTTACTGACACGGAGGGGCAATGTGCTGGTGCATGGCACCTCTTGTCAAAACCTAGTGCGGAAGTGCTAAGGGAGTAGGCAGAGAGGGTGTGAATTGCACTTCTTGTTAGAGGAAGTATTAGGTTCTATCCTGTGCTGATCCCCACTGGCTAAACTATGTAAAGGCTTGCTAATAATGGAAAGGAGGTTTACAAGAAGGATGACAGCAAGTAAAGGAAAAACTAAAATGTACTGCACTGTTCCTAATTCCAGGAACAGGCAGTCACTCAGTTACTCTGTGCTACTCAGCCAATAATAAGAAAAACAGGGACTATGTTAAACAAGCATAATAAATTAATTTAAACAAACAGAGTCTACAAACAATGGGCAACACAAAAAAAGGCAGAAAAATATAGTCTACAGGGGATCAAATCATAAGTATGGTAAAGGAAATAAGTGGGACTGGTATGGATGATGCAGCTTTGATAGGAGATAAATCCTAGCGACATGGGCCCTCATTCCGAGTTGATCGCTCACTGCCGTTTTTTGCAGCGCAGTGGTCAGGTTACTACTGCGCATGTGTATGCACCGCAATGCGCACGTGCGTCATACGGGTACAAACAGCATCGTTGCTGTGCAATGCTTCTAGCAACTAATCCATTCGCACAGCCGATCGCAAGGAGATTGACAGAAAGAGGGCGTTTATGGGTGTCAACTGACCGTTTTCTGGGAGTGGTAGGGAAAATGCAGGCGTGTCCAGGCGTTTGCAGGGCGGGTGTCTGACGTCAATTCCGGGACTGGACAGGCTGATGTGATCGCAAGGGCTGAGTAAGTCCAGAGCTACTCAGAAACTGCAAAAAACTTTTTCGTCTCACTCGGCTGCACAAGCGTTCACACACTTGCAAAGCTAAAATACACTCCCCTAGAGACGGCGACTATCTGATCGCTGCTCTGCAAAAAATAGCTAGCAAACTATCAACTCGGAATGAAGGCCATGGTGAGCTTAGAGATAGACCTACAGTAGGTGCGTCTACAGATGATCTGCTCTATGTATATGGTGCATATGTTATTTAGCGGGCAGCGGTTTCAGTAAAAAGCATCATTTTCTCAACAGTCACAGGTTCAAGCATGTTTATCATTACACTACCTACTAATGCAGCCTGGAAAGTAGAGGCCCTAAAAGAGATGGAGTATTATTTATTACAAGCTCAAAGCCTAAATCCTATGCTAATAACACGCTTAGCAGGCTTTAGGTGTTTTGCCTATTTATCAATGCCCCTGTTGTTGAAAGCATTCTCCGGCTACAGCAAGCCATAGAATTCACCAGGAGCAATCTGTGATGCATACGCATCATATATAGCAGGACCAAATAGCCACCTATACAACAAAGTGGTTAGCATTGCTCGTACTGGCGCTGGGGTTATGAGTTTGATTCTGACCAGGACAGTATCTGTGTGGAGATTGTATGTTCTCGCCATGTATGTATAGTTTTCCTAGGGATGCTTCGGCCTCCTCCTGCACTCCGAAGAAATACTGGCTTCTGACAAAATGGTCACCAGCCACGGTTGGCTACTTACCATACTAGGCTTGTTTTTTATTACTATTATTATTATTACCACCGTTTATACTCCATTTGGGAATCTCTTTCTTTCCCAGTCCTGTTCCGTTTATATATATATCAAAAGTAACCTGCCGCTTTAAATTTGTACTTACAGAGTGCAGCGGGATTGTGTTGATATATCAAGTATCATATATAGTTATATCCAGCACACATAAAAATACTCTGGGAGAGAGGTATCAAACATTAGAGAGAGATAAAGTGAAGAGAGATAGCACACCAGCCAATCAAACCTAACTACCATGTTACAGGCTGTGTTTGAAAAATGACAGTTAGAAGCTGACTGTTTGGTACTTTATCTGTCTCCAAGCTTTGAAACATACAGTATTCTCCTATATAAGATAATAACATTTGGACAAATGGAAGTATTACAACTGAACCGATTGGAACGGTTACATTGCCATAGGCAGATATGAAAACATTGGTCAACGGCATCTGACAACAACGGTGACCACAGCAAAGCGAAGGACTTCATTGTGTTCTTGTGTGTTGCAATTGTTCACCGCTGTGTGCTGGGGGTTGTTATGTCATCACAAAACGATATCCGTTCAGATGGTCGACCATGTTATGGTCGACAGTCATTAGGTCGACCACTATTGTTCGACATTGACATAGTCGACATGGACGACACATGAAAATGGTCGACACATGAAAAGGTCGTCATGATTTTTTTAACTTTTTTTTTCTTTTGGGGAACTTTCCATACTTTACGATCCACGTGGACTACGATTGGAACGGTAATCGGTGCCGAGCGAAGCGGTAGCGGAGCGAAGGCACCATGCCCGAAGCATGCGAGGGGACGCAGTGCACTAATTGGGGTTCCCAGTCACATTACGCAAAAAAACGACACAAAAAAAGGTTAAAAAACTCATGTCGACCTTTTCATGTGTCGACCATTTTCATGTGTCGACCATGTGTCCATGTCAATGTCGACCAATAGTGGTCGACCTAATTACTGTCGATCATAACATGGTCGACCATTCATACCGGAACCTCACAAAACACATGTGGTGATATTATGGGGTGGTCTTCAGTATGCCGACTGACGGGATCCCGGCGCACAGTATACCGGCGCCGGGATCCCGACAGCCGGCATACCGACACTTATTCTCCCTCGTGGGGGTCCACCCCCATCCCCTGGAGCTAGAATAAAAGTGTGGCGCGCGCCACCGTGCCCGTAGCGTGGCGAGCGCAGCGAGCCCGCAAGGGGCTCATTTGCGCTCGCCACACTGTCGGTAAGCCGGCGGTCGGGCTCCCGGCGCCGGTATGCTGGGCGCCGGGAGCCTGACCGCCGGCATATCGTAGTGAACCCATATTATGACACTACCAGAGCTTAGCTTGCTGAACACAAAAGGTCCATGCATCTATTTATTTGTGTTCATAGGTGATTGAGAGCTTTTGTTTTCATTCGTGAAACATTTTTCCACCCACTCCGGTTTAGGGCTTAATATGGAGCTTGTTTGGTACATTAATGTCGTTCAGTTCTTATCCTCTGATAGAAATAGGATGAGGTAATGACTGGTTATATTCCAAACTGATGCATTTTTTCAGGGTGACAGGAATAAAATCCCTAACGCCTGTCATAGCTCATCAGCTGTTCACAGTGTTCACAACACAAATATAAGTTATTTTCCCTGACTGACCTACACGTCAGGAAACAAGAGTACTGCAAATTAAAGTTACACACTTATTCAGAAATATTTCATGTTTGAGGTTGTTTGAAAAAGATCTTCCAAGGTTCTGGTACAGCTTTAGCCTATATGATCACTGATACAGCATACAGCATGAAAACTATTTGCGCTAATTTTTAACGAAAGGGGTACAGCTGTATGGCATATAATGAATTTGGGGTACAGAAATGTGGCCTAAATATTTATTGGGCACTGATGTATGGCATAATGCAGTTGTTTCCAAACTTTTTTTGAAATCATAGTGACCTAGAGAATCAGAATTTTTATCACGCCACCCCTAGGCCAAAAGTTTTTTCAACTGAAATGTAAAAAAATAAATAAATAAATGATGTAAATTGTGTTTATATGTCATCCTTCGGTTAAATTGTGTGGTGAGGGACAGGAATCACTTCTGTTTGTCCACATATTTTATGATTGGAAGCCACCAGCACTGCTTTTGACTATTATGCTGACCATAAATAATTTGAATTGGTTCACTAACAGAGGGCACCCATGCAAGTGCTCCGAGGCACCCCAGGCTGCCACGGCACACAGTTTAGGAACCACTGGCATAATGTATTGACGGCACAGCAGTGTAGCATATAAAGAATTTGTTGAAATTTGGGGGACTCGTGTGGCGTAATGTATTAGGGGGACAGCTGTGTGGCATTATGAATTGGGGCAGTGTTATGAGGCACATTATGTTTTTAGGGCTGTGCTGTGTGGCATATAAATTGGGAAATTTCAATATAGTGTATTATGAATTTGGGACACTGCTGTGTGGCATATTATAAATTGGGGACACTGATACATGGCATGGCAGTGGGTGAGATGCTGCCTGGAGCAACCAGAAACCTTGCACCGGCTCTGAGTGTAGGACACAGCAAAACCTCAGCTATGTAGGCAATAGTACATTACCAGTAGATAAAGCTCCAATACACAGCTTATAAAAGCATGTATGATAACCTGCTTTATAGCAATATCTTCATATTGTTATTGTAACAATATTTTTGTTATCAAAAAAGCCTACCCGGGAAGGATTGATTGAGGTTGAAACGAACAGCTATTTATATGGCGGACACTATTAATTTACGTTAACATGCTGTATTTTTTACAAGACTGAACTGCAATTGTGCACAGCTAAATCAGCTGATTGGCAGAGAGATATTTATACAGTATATTATGAGGGGTGTGCAACAAGGTTCTGGATGCACAAAAGATATTATATTTACAAAGGGAACATGACATTTTTTCACAGTATTCACCAGAGGAGCATATGCAAAGTTGCATGCGCTCAAACCACTTGGTGAAGCATCTGGACCAGTCTGAAACAAGTATGTCTTCTACGTGCTGTATGAAAGTCTCCATTGAAGCATCCAGTGACTCAAAACGTTGGAACTTCTGTGGCGGCACACGTACAACTGGGATCCACTGGGCCAACTGTTGTTTGGTCTTGGGGTCTAAACTGTATGCGGTTCTGTGCCTTCACATTTCACAAGAACTTTAGTCAGAGATTGTAGTTCACAACCAAACAGTCAGGTTGTGTCTGCTCTACCTGTGCACTGCACATCTGGAAACCTAGCCGCCACCCCAGGTGGGTTAGGGAAGGGGGCGGGGAGGGGAAAATGAATTACCCCATTCCCTGTCAGCATTCTAAAAGTAGGGATGACACGGTCAGTCAAGAGACTGCTGGCATTCCGACAGTTGGGATCGTATATCACACCTCTCTTGCCCAGGGGGCCATGACCTGGAGTTTGTAGCCAGTGTCATGTATTCTACCGGAAATACTATAGACAATCATTAATTTGTATTTGTGTTTTAGAAATATAATTATTATATTAATGATACATTTTGAAGCAAAGGGGACCGACTCATTATATTGTTTAATTATACATACTGTACAAATATATTTTGAGCCTCTCTTGACATTTGGACATGTGGCAGAAAAGCCATTAAACAAGGAAGGAGTAGCTCTTGGATCAGAAGCTACATTTTTTTTTTTAATAATTCTTTATTTATAAAAGGTCATCCAAAACAAGAATAAACAAGAATAAAGAATGAGGGCAACAAGAGCCCAATACAGACCAAAATTGAAATGTAGTAGTATACATAATGGAAATAAAGATTCTGTTGGTTGATGATGACGGAAAGGGGCTATTGGATATCCGGGCAATTAGGGGGAAAGGGGGGAGGGGTGTGTGACCACAAAACAATACCAAAAGGCAAAATATACAATAGGCAACTACAAATAGGAAAAGAAAAATAAAGAAATAAACACCAGCACAGGGAGTGGAGAAACTATAAGGAAACGATATTTGGTGCCCATGGGTCCGCGTATGTGGGCAAAACTCAAACGGAAGGTGACCTGGGTCTGCGTTCCATGAACAACCAAGGAGCACAGACATGGGTAAAAACATGTTCCCGATCATGAAGGAAGTAAGTTATTTAATCCATGGCCGCAACATGCCAAATCTGTGTCTTAAGTGCAGAGAGAGAAGAGGAGGACGACTGTTTCCAATTTAGAGCAATCAAGGATTTTGCCACCACTAAAATGTGTGCGGACAGTTTTTTTTTTAAATTTGCCAAGGCCCAGGAGGGGGCAGCACAATAAAAACATCCAGGGATCTTTTGATACAGGATTTCCAAAAGAGAGTTCAAAACCATGTACCAAGTCCCAAAAGGGGGCAATGATTCGGACAGGTCCACCATATATGGATCATAATACCTCTGGAACCACAACCCCACCAGCAATCGGGTGAGGAAGATGGGAACATATTACCAAGTCTCTCAGGAGTATAATACCAGCGATAATAGATTTTATATGCGGTCTCTTTTATTTTGGTTGAATTAGAGCCCTTGGCTATCCCCAGTCTCATGTCGTCCCAGGTTTCATCATCTGGAGGAGGTCCAAGATCCTTTTCCCAAGCAACTTCATGGGGTCTCAAGGAAGGGAGGGAGGCGTCAAGAAGGAGGGCATAAAGCTGGGAAATCACACCTTTAGATAAAGAACAATGTACACATAGATTTTCAAATGGAGTAAGGATTCGAAGATGATGGCAGGGAGTGTAAGAAATGGTGAATTTGAAGATACAGTATTCAAAAGGATTAAGTATGTGGGATGGGGTTTTCTGTTGCAATTCAGGTAGAGATAACCATTGACCTTGATCTGAAAAATCATCAGGAAATTTAAGCCCTACACGAGTCCAATTACGGGACCTTGTTGTAGAACTCCAAGGAGGAAACAAGGGATTATGCCAAATAGGGGTCAAGGGGGATGTTGAGGAAGTAAAGTTCATTTTGTGAGAGTACACATCCCAAAGTTTAGTATTAAATTTAATAGTGGGGAGCAGCATAGATGCAGGAGGTCGATGTGCGGGAGCTAGACCCCATAAAGAGGTCAAGTCCGGGAAAGAAACATAGGCTGATTCAATATTGAGCCAGGAAAGAGAGCCCGGAGGGGAGTAGGACGCAATAATATGGGAAAAGTGGGATGCCAGGTAGTAGAGTTTGAGATCAGGAAGGCCTCTACCACCTCCAGGAACCGATCTCATCAGGGTTTTGGCTGCGATTCGTGAGGGTCTGTGGTTCCAAATGAAGCAAACAAGGGCTTTTTGAAAATTACTAAGAAAGGAAGCGGGAACAGTTACAGGGTAGAGTCTAGAAAAGATAAAGCCATTCCAATATGACATTCATCTTGACGGCTATGATTCTACAGAGCCACAAAATAATAAGTCGATTCCAGGATGACAAATAGGACTGCATTCTAGAAAATAGAGGAGGGAAATTTTCACGAAAAAAAGAGATTCGTAGTAGGAGGTCAAGTAAATTCCCAAGTACTTAAGGGTATATTTAATTAGGGTCGAAAGCTGCCGCCTGTCGAAAAGACATCAGTTTTTCGACTTTTTAAGGTCAAATCGTGATTCGACCTATTCAGTCCCCGCTATTTTTATTCGACAAGTCGGGGAATTCGACTTGTCGAATAGTACGTGAATCGGCGGTATAGCTGCCGATTCATGTACTTTTGAGGGGAACGGGGCCAAATTCGACAGGATTTGGCCCCGTTTCAGACCATCTCAGTCCAACATAAAAACATGTCGGACTGAGATGAGGGACCTTAGAGGAGGAGAGCGGGAAGAGCGTGGGCAAACAGGGGAGAGCAGCACTACAGCACAGCACTGCAGGAGGATATGTTACAGCCGCGCCGTTCACAGCAGCATCCACCCGGCTCCAGCAAGTGAGGTCACGCTTGCTGGAGCTGGGTGGACACTGCCATTAGGTCTGGTGGCTGTGAGATATCCTTTTGCAGCGCTGCAGTAGTGCTGCTCTCCTCCGTCTGCCCGCGGCTCTGCCCACTGGTCTCCCCCCCTCTCCTCCGCTCACAGGTCTCATCTCAATTCTACTTTTTTTTTAAGTCGAATTGAGATGGGATTAAATAGGGGTTTCGGATCCATTCCGACAAATGCATGTCGGAATGGATCTGACCCAAATTGAATATACCCCTGTATCTTTTTGGGTTGCCATTTGAAGCTAAAATTAGTTCTTAGGTTTTCGGCTTCCAGAGGGGGAACAAGGAGCAGCATGGCCTCCGATTTGGAATAGTTAATCTTATAACCTGAAACGGTGCTATAAGATTGAAGGACAGAAAAAAGGTTAGGAAGAGAAACTCTCAGCTGAGTCAAGGAAAGGAGGATATCATCAGCAAAGAAAGAAATCTTGGGATTAGAATGGCCCACTTGCACACCTTGTATATCGGGATCACAAGCTACATTTTTTATCTAATTACCAATTCAAATGTTATTGTATATGAGCAATGTAGCTTTTTTTGCTTTAAAATTGTGTACAGACAGGATGCATATCCGGCTAGGAATGTTGACGAGCTTCAATACATAATAATTCCCAGCAAGCTTGTGTGTACTGTACATAAAGCAAAATAACGCATTTAAGCCCCAGCAGCACACACCCTTCATAAAACAGGCCTGTGGCAAATGGATGTTTTACCATAGAAATAATTATTTCCATAAGAAAACATCAATCGACATCAATCGACATAAATACAAATACAGATTTGTTTTTAGATTTACCCTTACATTATATATATATATATATATATATATATATTCATATGGTAAGAGATAATATAATATAAATGGTTCCATTAAGGGCAATTAAGCATACAGCTCTTAAGTATACCACTCCACCAATATGCAGATCACTGATGCACAAAGCGTTACGTGGTTTAAAGGAAACTACATTTATTTATTGTTCTTCTCCCACAAGAAATATTACCTATGTTTTACAGACATTACCCTCCATGCTAAAGGTGTTGGTTGACTTGTTTTCTTTATTGTGGAGAATGACATCACAGACTCAGGTAAATGCTGCTTTGCTTGGCAAATGCAGAGTGACTTCATGGTTAGCAGGGTAACTATTTCACTGCCACAGTGTTATATGGGGCAGGTTTGCCTTCTGTTTTCACTTAAGTGTCTTTTCAAATGTATTACATTTACAGGGTAAGAGATGTATCAAAGTTTTATTAGCAACCAATTTCTACCTAGCATTTTATAAAGTGTACTTGATAAATGGCTAGATAGATGATGATTGGTTGATATTGGCAACTTCCACGCTTATCCGGAATACATACCTATTGCCGACAGCGGGATCCCGGCCACCAGTATACCGGCAGTGGGGCGAGTGTAAGAAAGCCCCTGCGGGCTAGCTGCACTCGCCATGCTGTGGGGGCGTGGACACCCATAGAGGGAGAAAAGCCTGTGGTGCCAGTATTCCGGGAGCGGCATTTCACCGCCTGTTGGGATTCTGGCGTCGGCATTGTGATCGTAATTGCCTCTGGTTTATCCACTTCTCTACTCTTAGAAGCTTTGACACATCTCCCCCATATATACACAATGTTGACTTGGAATTACATGTTTCTGAGCAAAACTTTTTGCATTCAGAAAAAAGTACATTCAAATTGCCACCGTTCATTAGAAAAGTGATTAATACCCTTTTCACATCTCCAATGCCAGATCCCACTCGGGAATTGGAAACGGGTCCTTCCCAGGTGGGTTCCGGCATTGGAGACTCTCCTACCCCATTCACTGGCTTCCAGACCCGGCAATATGCCGGGTCGGTTGCCCTAGCGGCAGGGGGGAACGCGGAGCCGGCGGCGCCGGGAGATGAGCTCATCTCCATGCCACCTCTCCCTATCAAGTAAACGGGTCCTGTGTCGAATCGACTCGGGAATCCGTTTATGCAGCCACTGACCCGGTATTCAACCCGGGAATAACACTGCTTATAACCCAGGTTGAATTACCAGGTCAGGCGACCGGGAATTCGGACTTGGCGCTTTCACACTGCACACTGACCCGTGCCGACCTGGCAATGTGCCGGGTCGATACCGGGTTATTTGTGCGGTGTGAAAGGGGTATAAGACACATCAGCCATGCACATGAAGAGACACAGTCCACTAGGGGTAGATGTATGAAGCAGTGAAAAGAGTGGAGAAGCGAGTCCGTGGAGAAGTTTCCCATGGCAACCAATCAGCTGCTGTGTTTTATTTTATAAAATGTACTTGATAAATGTTATTTCAAAGCTTATTGGTTGCCATGGGAAACTTCTCCACTGGCTCACTTCACTCTTTCCACTGCTTCACACATCTCCCCCAATCTGCTATGCACGACTTCCTGCAATCCGTGATAGGAATACCAGTCAGTTTAGAACGTCAGCAAGACTTAAATTATTACTTGAATGTCTTGTGTTTTTGAACCACTACCTTAGCTAAAACCTAATTACAATGTTACATCCTCCCAAAAACATGCTGAACTTTATTTTAATTTTTGTACACTGTAACATTAACACAGTGGTTTATGTATGCTTAGAAATAAACTTTCCAGCATAACTTGTGCATTCATTGCACAAAAAAATCTCACCGCCACGTCAGAGGACATGCAAAAATGAAAGCCATCTGGGGACATTTTCTGAACTGGGCATGGCTATCTAAATGCACTGTCTCCAGAAGAGCTCAATTTGCTAAGCAAAGAATAGTTTCTGTATTAGTGCATAGAGACAGAAATATTACTGTGGCTAGCTCACAATCAATATGGTAGGCTACAATGTCCATTCCTGGAGATAAATTTACTAAAGGTCGATTTTGGTCGATTTCAGATCAATTAAAATTGATCTTAAATCGTTATAGTGGGCTTCCAGGGATAAAAACATTTAATAAATATACCCCCAACAGTGTGAAGGCCTTCCCTGCAGTCCCCTCCAGCCTGGCACACTATCCTACTGGGTATCCGGACTATAGGTCTACACTAAAACGGTCTACAGTCAATAGGTCTACCACTAATGGTAGACATGCATTAGGTCAACAGGGTCAAAGGGTCACATGGACTACGATTGGGAACAGTAACCTGTGCCGGTCGTAGCGGAGTGATGCACCTTCCCTGAAGTATGGCGAGTGAACGCAGTACTCAAATAGGGCTTATTTGTGGCAGAAAAGTGCCAAAACACCAAAAAATAAATAAAGCTGACAGATACCAACTCTTCCTGGTGTGTTACAACTACTAGGAATGGAGGGGGTCAGGGGATCATGTGAGAGAGAGGCCACATGTTTTCTTTATATTTTATTTTTCTTTTATAGTAATTTATACTCAGTGTGCTATTTGAAAATATCTTCACAGACAGCGCTCTTTTCCCCTTCTTTATGTTTTTGTTATTTTTTTGTGGTACGGCTCCTCAAAAACCTGTAGCTGCAGTCTGTGACGGTATTTATCTGATTTTTAGACCTATAATTGACATGCCTGTCCAATATCACGCAATTAGCACACTAGCGCCCTCTGCTATGTTTTTCATTTATGTCTGTTTCTCTGAGCTAATGTAATATACACCTGTTTATTACCTATGTACGAGAATACATGATTGTACAATACTTACTTTTATGTTTCACCTAATCTCATACATATCAATTGTACTCTATTTTTGGAAAATACTTGCTGTTTTCATATAATGCTTCAATAAAAAAAAATGTATAATAATAATAATAATTGTGTCTACCTTTTTTGTGTCGACCGTTTCCACATTGACCTTTAACCTTGTCGACCTTTTATACTGTATACCTACTCTATGTTGACCTATTGACCCCTGTCGACTACTTACATTGCAATTATTCTGAATTATGTATCCATGGATTGCACTGTGACAAAACTGGGGATATTTTATAATAGTCACAAAATATGTTTAAGAGCATCCAGCAATAGTTTTAGACCACACAGGTGTGTGTGACTACAAGATTTGGACAAGACCAGATAAATGTAAAGGGCAACCGTGGATATTCTAAAGCTTTTCCTTTGTTGCAGAAAATGCTTATGTGCACATTACTGTCCATGTCATAGGGAACGTGCATTTTAGTATAATATTTTAGGACAGTCAAGTATGGCAAATAAAAGAAAGAAAGCTATGCCATTTGTTTAACAGGAATGAATGAAAAACAATGTAACAGACGTGGTGGGCATACATGATGAATTTATCAGTAAATCGACTTAGAAATGCATAACACACCTTATATAACATGGGGCTTTTCAGAGCAGGATTCCTTTATGAAGGCGAGCATTGTTTGAGTTTTAGCTCTTTCATCTAAAAGGAGACTTTTGGCTTCTGGACAGAGTGGCTAACGTTCAAGTTTATACAAGAGAACATTATCAAGTAAAACAGCAGACAACCTTACAGGTCTCAGTAAACCAGGATCTTCCCTTGGTGCCAGTGTAAGTTAACGCAAGTAAAACAGCTTTGATATTAACAAATAATACAGCATGTGCATTACTGAGCTAAATACAGTACTAGCCCTTTCACACCACACAAATAACCCTGTTTCGACCAGGTATATTGCCAGGTGGACACCGGTCACTGCGCGTAGTGTGAAAGAGGCCATGGACAACTTCCTGGGTCGTCTGACCCGGTAATTCAATCGGATTATCAGAAGGGTTATTCCCGGGTAATTACCGGGTCAGGTGCAGTGTGAAAGGGTTACCCCGAGTCGATGCGACCTGGTACCCGTTCACTGCAAAGGGAAAAGCGGCGCGGAGATGATCTCATCCCCATCGCCGCCCCTGATGCCAACTCCGTCCCCAGATGGCAACCTGACCCGACATATTACCAGGTCGGGATTGTGGGGCATAGGGTACAATGCTGGGTCCCACCCGGGAAGGACCAGTTTCCAATTCCCGGGTGGGACCTGGCATTGCGATCTGAAAGCGGCATAATATACCTGGAAATAAATGAAAGTTTCGTTTTTTTCTTCTTCTAAATTTGTCCAGTATTTTGTTAGGTACCATCTCCTTGCCATCTGGTGATCCCTTTAAACACAGTCTCCCAGGGACAGCACATACTATAAACCAGAGTCTGGGGCAGATGTATTAAGACTTGGAGAGTGATAAAGTGGAGAGAGATAAACTGCCAACCATCCAGCTCATGTAATTTTTCAAGCACAGCCTGCAACATGGCAGTTAGGAGTGGATTGGCTGTTACTTTATCTCTCCAAGGCTTAGTACATCTGCCTCTAAATCATGGCATTATGCAGTCATGTAGGCCATTGTGTATATGTTACAGATTCACACAAATGGACATAGCCAATGATATCACAGTAAGTATAACAGAGACATGATTATTTGCCATTTAAAGCCTTTTTAAGTCATAAGGGTAATTTATAAAGTGCCAAAGTGAAATACCACCAATGCAAATACTCTCCTGTGGATGTGCCAACATGTAATTGCATGTCGATTTGCGTGCCAATATGGTTGCATCTGAAGGGGTGCAAAAGCTCACAGCAGCCTATGGGAACAGTTGGCTGAATCAGAGACGTTCAGTTATTAATACAGAAGAGACTTATGTTAATGACTAAAGTTCTCTGTACAGTGCCGTGCAGTATGGTGGCATTGTATAAAATACAGTAATACACACGGTTGAGTCACATTATTATGACCACCTTCTACATTTGATGTCCGCAGCGCGTAACCCATGAAGTACGTCACGTGTCGTGCGCTGGCTTGGTGGGTATATAAGCTGTACAATAAGCTGTCTGCATACATATAACTCATTGTTGACATGGATAAAAAGGGTGATTTATCAGAGTTGCAAAAAGGGATGATTATCAGCTTTTGGGCCAAGGGTGGCAATATTTCTGAAACAGCGCAGTAGGGAACTGTTCGCGTGCTGCTGTGGTGAAGGTGTATCGTGACTGGACAAATTGCACCATTGCGAATAACAGACGTGGAAACTGCGGAGCACCACGTGCCATTGATGTGAGAGGTGAAAGTAGGCTATGAAGTTGTGTGAGCGCCAACTGACACACTACAGTGGAGAAGCTCACCATCAAAATGAACCATGTAATTAGATGCATGAGAGCACCTAATCTTTGCAACAACATGGAAAAATTAGACTATGGAGCAGATTCAATTAGCTGCTGTTCTCCCGGGAAAACTGCCCACAACTATGCACATAGAGAATGGCAATCATCCAACGAGCAGCTTAAAGGCAGCAGTTAATGCATATAAATGAGTACACATTAACTGATGCTCGCGTGTCTATAAGTAGTTTTGGTCACTTGACCTGGGATACCAAACCATGTGGCCCAAGCTGCAGCTAACTGAAATGCAACTTGAGGGATGGGTTATATAAAATAAATACATAAAGGGGTGGTAAGGGAGATCCCAGGTTGGTTACCTGTTCGTAAGTATACTAACACTAACCACCTAACCCTCCCTCCCGTAGTCTGACCTCTCCCCGCAGCTTAACCCTTCCCGGTGGTGCTTAACCCCAACCCCCCTCCCCTCCAACAGCCTAACCCTAACCGTGCCTCTGAAGCCTGATCCTAACCTCCACCCCCCTCTCCCAACCTGGAATACTTATGATCGGGATGCCGGCAGTCTATATTCTATCGCCAGCATTTTGATCTATGTCGTAGTTCCGGCGCCGGTCTTCTGACTAGTGTCGGGATTCCGGCATCGGCATTCTGACTGCCAGCATCCCGATCATCGCTATGGTGACCGCATCTCCCCCTGCATACTATGTGCAATTCAATTTTCCATTGGCAGTTCCAAGGGTCATGAAGTGGGCATGCACCTTTAAATATTTAAGGCAGACAAGTAAGTGTACGTGCCACATAAGGAAGCATAGCATGTGCACATATTTTGGTGGTTAGTAAACATCTCTCCTTGCCTAAAGGCTTCAGCTATTATGACAGAGAAATGAAGAAATACAACATTACATTACATCTGCATTTGTTAACAAAATGGAAGATGACATTTTAAAGTGAACACTGTACTTTACCTTAATGCTACAAATACCAGCACATTTGTGAAGATTAAGGGAATGGAGTGAGGTGAGATATTACACAGAACTGGACCTACACCACACCTCTTACTCCTTCATGCGGCGGCACAGTATTTCACACCATCATACTATTTTATCTTCTAGCTAGAATACATTGATAATTCAAATACTAAAGAAACCATCTCTGTCTCTAATCTCCTCATTGTGCTAACAAAATGACCGTGACTGGATTACATCTGCCTAAATCTCCAGCTTTTGAATAACATTTTGTTGGACCCTGTCCATAACGCTTTGTTTGACCACCTCGAACCTGAACTTTACACACTCTGCTCCACTGAAATCTGTGTTTAAGGATCTAAGCGTAAGGTCATGCAAGCCTCGGGTACAACGAAAGGAAATAATATAATCTAAGCACAAGCAAGTGAGCATTACCTTAATAAAAAAATACGTATCATATGTATATAACATCATGCATCATTTATACAAATCAACACAAAGCCATACTAAAATGTGTTGTGGTAGATCATTGTTCCTCTAATGTTTGAAACCAGTAGTAATGGTGAAGACAGACTGTTCATTTTCTGACCATTTTATTGGAAAGAAGAATAAATAAGATTTTACTTACCGATAAATCTATTTCTCGTAGTCCGTAGTGGATGCTGGGGACTCCGTCAGGACCATGGGGAATAGCGGCTCCGCAGGAGACAGGGCACAAAACTAAAGCTTTAGGATCAGGTGGTGTGTACTGGCTCCTCCCCCTATGACCCTCCTCCAAGCCTCAGTTAGGATACTGTGCCCGGACGAGCGTACACAATAAGGAAGGATATTGAATCCCGGGTAAGACTCATACCAGCCACACCAATCACACCGTATAACTTGTGATCTAAATCCAGTTAACAGTATGACAAACGTAGGAGCCTCTGAACAGACGGCTCACAACAAATAACAACCCGATTTTTTTGTAACAATAACTATGTACAAGTATTGCAGACAATCCGCACTTGGGATGGGTGCCCAGCATCCACTACGGACTACGAGAAATAGATTTATCGGTAAGTAAAATCTTATTTTCTCCGACGTCCTAAGTGGATGCTGGGGACTCCGTCAGGACCATGGGGATTATACCAAAGCTCCCAAACGGGCGGGAGAGTGCGGATGACTCTGCAGCACCGAATGAGAGAACTCCAGGTCCTCTTTAGCCAGGGTATCAAATTTGTAGAATTTTACAAACGTGTTCTCCCCCGACCACGTAGCTGCTCGGCAGAGTTGTAATGCCGAGACCCCTCGGGCAGCCGCCCAGGATGAGCCCACCTTCCTTGTGGAATGGGCCTTGACAGATTTAGGCTGTAGCAGGCCTGCCACAGAATGTGCAAGTTGAATTGTGCTACAAATCCAACGAGCAATCGTCTGCTTAGAAGCAGGAGCACCCAGCTTGTTGGGTGCATACAGTATAAACAGCGAGTCAGATTTTCTGACTCCAGCCGTCCTTGAAATGTATATTTTCAATGCCCTGACAACGTCCAGCAACTTGGAATCTTCCAAATCGCTAGTAGCCGCAGGCACCACAATAGGCTGGTTCAGGTGAAACGCTGACACCACCTTAGGCAGAAAATGAGGACGCGTCCGCAGTTCTGCCCTGTCCGAATGGAAAATCAGATATGGGCTCTTATACGATAAAGCCGCCAATTCTGATACTCTCCTGGCTGAAGCCAGGGCCAGTAGCATGGTTACTTTCCATGTAAGATATTTCAAATCCACCGATTTGAGTGGCTCAAACCAATGGGATTTGAGAAAATCCAAAACTACATTCAGGTCCCACGGAGCCACTAGGGGCACAACCGGGGGCTGTATATGACTTTTACAAAAGTCTGGACTTCAGGAACTGAAGCCAATTCTTTCTGGAAGAAAATCGACAGGGCCGAAATTTGAACCTTAATGGACCCCAATTTGAGGCCCATAGACAATCCTGTTTGCAGGAAATGTAGGAATCGACCCAGTTGAAATTCCTCCGTGGGGGCCTTCCTGGCCTCACACCACGCAACATATTTTCTCCAAATGCGGTGATAATGTTGTGCAGTCACCTCCTTCCTGGCTTTAACCAGTGTAGGAATGACCTCTTCTGGAATGCCTTTTTCCTTTAGAATTCGGCGTTCAACCGCCATGCCGTCAAACGCAGCCGCGGTAAGTCTTGGAATAGACACGGTCCCTGCTGAATCAGGTCCCGTCTTAGAGGTAGAGGCCACGGATTTTCCGTGAGCATCTCCTGAAGTTCCGGGTACCAAGTTCTTCTTGGCCAATCCGGAGCCACGAGTATCGTTCTTACTCCCCTTTGCCGTATAATTCTCAGTACTTTGGGTATGAGAGGCAGAGGAGGAAATACATACACTGACTGGTACACCCACGGTGTTACCAGAGCGTCCACAGCTATTGCCTGAGGGTCTCTTGACCTGGCGCAATACCTGTCCAGTTTTTTGTTGAGGCGAGACGCCATCATATCCACCTTTGGTTTTTCCCAACGGTTCACAATCATGTGGAAGACTTCTGGATGAAGTCCCCACTCTCCCGGGTGTAGATCGTGTCTGCTGAGGAAGTCTGCTTCCCAGTTGTCTACTCCCGGAATGAACACTGCTGACAGTGCTATCACATGATCTTCCGCCCAGCGAAGAATCCTTGCAGCTTCTGCCATTGCTCTCCTGCTTCTTGTGCCGCCCTGTCTGTTTACGTGGGCGACTGCCGTGATGTTGTCCGACTGGATCAACACCGGCTGACCCTGAAGCAGGGGTTTTGCCAGGCTTAGAGCATTGTAAATTGCTCTTAGCTCCAGTATATTTATATGAAGAGACATCTCCAGGCTTGACCATACTCCCTGGAAGTTTCTTCCCTGTGTGACCGCTCCCCAGCCTCTCAGACTGGCGTCCGTGGTCACCAGGACCCAGTCCTGTATGCCGAATCTGCGGCCCTCTAACAGATGAGCACTCTGCAACCACCACAGAAGAGACACCCTTGTCCGTGGCGATAAGGTTATCCGCTGATGCATCTGCAGATGCGATCCGGACCATTTGTCCAGCAGATCCCACTGAAAAGTTCGTGCGTGGAATCTGCCGAATGGAATTGCTTCGTAAGAAGCCACCATCTTTCCCAGGACTCTTGTGCATTGATGCACAGACACTTTTCCTGGTTTTAGGAGGTTCCTGACAAGTTCGGATAACTCCTTGGCTTTCTCCTCCGGAAGAAACACTTTTTTCTGAACCGTGTCCAGAATCATTCCCAGGAACAGCAGACGTGTTGTCGGGGTCAACTGAGATTTTGTAAAATTCAGAATCCACCCGTGTTGTTGCAGCACTACTTGGGTTAGTGCTACTCCGTCCTCCAGCTGTTCTCTGGACCTTGCCCTTATCAGGAGATCGTCCAAGTAAGGGATAATTAATACGCCTCTTCTTCGCAGAAGAATCATCATTTCGGCCATTACCTTGGTAAAGACCCGAGGTGCCGTGGACAATCCAAACGGCAGCGTCTGAAACTGATAATGACAGTTTTGCACCACGAACCTGAGGTACCCTTGATGTGAAGGGCAAATTGGGACATGCAGGTAAGCATCCTTTATGTCCAGGGACACCATAAAGTCCCCTTCTTCCAGATTCGCTATCACTGCTCTGAGTGATTCCATCTTGAACTTGAATTTTTGTATGTACAGGTTCAAAGATTTCAGATTTAGAATAGGTCTTACCGAGCCGTCCGGCTTCGGTACCACAAATAGCGTGGAGTAATACCCCTTTCCCTGTTGTAGGAGGGGTACCTTGACTATCACCTGCTGAGAAAACAGCTTGTGAATGGCTTCCAATACCGTCGCCCTGTCTGAGGGAGACGTTGGCAAAGCAGACTTTAGGAACCGGCGAGGGGGAGACTTCTCGAATTCCAACCTGTAACCCTGAGATACTACCTAAAAACTTTTTCTAAGCAGCTCCTTAAGAGAGCCACCTAGATTGCACCCTGCTCGGACGGGCACAAAAACCTAACTGAGGCTTGGAGGAGGGTCATAGGGGGAGGAGCCAGTACACACCACCTGATCCTAAAGCTTTAGTTTTGTGCCCTGTCTCCTGCGGAGCCGCTATTCCCCATGGTCCTGACGGAGTCCCCAGCATCCACTTAGGACGTCAGAGAAATTAATGATTAGAAAAAGACTTGGCAAGCATAGCCCGTCTGCTACGCAGAGATCGTCCGTCAACTCGCACCTGCAGCGACCTCGGCACCATTACATCCGGCCCATGGACCGGGTAATTACTTAGTTGTGCTGAACCTTTTACCACAATACAAGGCATTCCTTACAGGCGTGACAAATATTTGTAGAAATCATTTCCTTGGGGACCAGGTATCTGTAAACTTTCATTCCACATTATACATTCCGAGACATTTGGGAGATTACTTAGACAACACCCATAGAGGGAGAATAGAACCTGCGGTGAGCTAAGCTTGCCACTGTACACACAGCATGGCGAGCACAGTGAGCCTGCAAGGGGCTTCATTGCGCTCGTCCCCCTGAAAGCATTCTAGCGCTCAGGATGCCGATATCGGTATACTGACATTCGGCATCCCATGCGGCGGGATCACATACTGATCCCGTTAAATTATGCAATTATTCATAATTATATGTTTAGAATTTGTGCTAGAGCGCCGTGTTGTTGTTTTTTTTTTTTGGGGGGGGGGGGGTTGGTTTTTTACTAGGAATAGGCTATTTGTTTATGGAGGACTGACTAAGGCCCTCATTCCGAGTTGATCGCTAGCTGCTTTTGTTCGCAGCGCAGCGATCAGGCAAAAAATCGGCACAATGCGCACGCGCGTCGTACTTTTACAACGAACAATGTAGTTTCACACAAGGTCTAGCGAAGCTTTTCAGTCACACTGCTGACCGCAGAGTGATTGACGGGAAGTGGGTGTTTCTGGGTGTCAACTGACCGTTTTCAGGGAGTGAGTGTAAAAACGCAGGCGTGCCAGATAAAACGCAGGCGTGGCTGGGGAAACGGAGGCGTGGTTGGCCGAACGCAGGGCGTGTTTGTGACGTCAAAACAGGAACTAAATAGTCTGAAGTGATCGCAGGCTAGGAGTAGGTCTGGAGCTACTCTGAAGCTGCACAAAATTATTTTGTGGCCGCTCTGCGATCCTTTCGTTCACACTTCTGCTAAGCTAAGATACACTCCCAGAGGGCGGCGGCATAGCGTTTGCACGGCTGCTAAAAGCAGCTAGCGAGCGAACAACTCGGAATGAGGGCCTAAGCCCTTTATAACAGCTACTACGTGATAAACTACCCTGGTAGTGCCTGATCAGTTGCGGAAGTCCGGGAGGCAATGGAGTGGGCTGCCGCCGGGCTCCAGCACTGAAGGGCGCACCTTCTCCATTTCTCCATTGCCTCTGGTGACAGTGCGGCTGTCCAGCTCCCGCATGACACCCCTGGTTACCCGGCACCTGCAAAACACCCTGTGTGCCCGGCTCCCACATGACACCCCCGGCTGCCCAACTCCCGCATGACAACCCCTGCTCCCACATAACACCCTTGGCTGCCCAGCTCCCACATGACACGCACGGCTCCCGCATGACACCCCTCGGCTGTCTGGCTCCCGCCCCCCTACAGCGCAGCTGCCCAGCTCCGGCTTCTAGACCATGGCTGGCCGGCACCCACCAAACAGAGCAGCTGCCCGGCTCCAGCTCCCACATTCTGACACCACGGCTGCCCGGCAACAGGTGAGAAGAGGGAACTGATGGCGGAGAGTGTCAGGGTGGAGACAGAGTGTGTGTGTGTGTGTGTGTGTGTGTGTGTGTGTGTGAGAGAGAGTGTGTGTGTGTGTGTGTGTATAAATATTGCTGTGGCTGTGTGTGTGTGTATCTGTGGCTGTGAGTATGTAGATATGTGGCTGTGTGTGTATAGGTGGTATCAGGTGTGTGTGTATATATGGCTGTGTGTATTTGTGGCTGGGTGTGTATTTGTATATATGTAATTGTGTGTATGCGTGTATATGTGGCTGTGTATGTATAACTGAACGCCCCTGGGCCTGATCATATATATCTTCTTATATTTTTTAGTTTACAGATCAGCAAATGTTGGTGTGTCCTAATGCATTCAAGGACACAAGTATACTGGGCTATACTTGTTAATGTACAAAGTGAGTGCTTCCAATGGCCACAGACCTAGGCAATCGCATTAAAAGCAGAAAACATTTCACATCCAACTAACTCCACAATCAGCAACATCTGAGAACTCCCCAATAAGCTGCATACAAGGGATGGATCCCCCACACAAAAATGATTTAGCAAAAGCTTTATAGGCAGTGTGTGTGTGCTTTGTTTTCTGCTACTTCTATATTGGGATGCAGTTACATTGCCGGCAGAAAGGATCCGGCAGAGGCGGTCAGGATACAGACGCTGGAATCCTGACTGCTGACAATGCCGCCAGCCAGAACCCCGGCTCACAGAGGCTATTCCCACTTGTGGGTGTCCATGACACCAATAGAGTGGGAATAGAACCTGTGGCGAGCGTAGCGAGCCCACAAAGGGACTCTCTGCGATCACCCCACTGCCGGCACATTAACAGCTGGGGTACCGTTGTTTGTATACTCACGGACGGCATCCCGACCGTCTGTATTACATACTGATCCTTCTATATTATGTGATGCTTTTATAAACTTTATTACAACAAAATGATTTAAAACAAAATGAACCCTTTATCAAAAAGGTAAACGTTGCGATTTGCAAGGCACCAAGAATAGTTATTAGAAGGCACAGGCATGTTTGTTGTTATTAATGCTACACTAACGCTCACTTCCCACACGCATTGTGCCCTAATCTGTGACTCTGACTCACCTAGTATTAGAAGGAAATCAGGTTTAATCCTGTTAGGCTTTGTTGTTTCCAATTTTGACACATTGCTCAAAAACAGTTAAAATGCTGGAAATAGCTTCCCAGCACAGGCGGCCATTAGCAAGCAGGGTGTTCACCGAAGCAATCCCCATCACACATGTCATGTGTAGCACAAGAATTGCACTTCTGGGAAACAGGGCTGTCCAATAGACACCTAGGTGAACTGGATGCTGGACATTTCATGGTTCATTTCTGATCCTATAAGTAACCGTGTATCTCAGAGGGTGTGGATTAACATATAGACAGTCGAAAGGTCTACAGTCAATAGGTCGACACCATACAGTCAATAGTTAATAAGTTGACAGGAACAAAATGTTGACAGGATCAAAAGTTGACACAATAAGGGTTGACACAAATTAGTTAAAATGCATCACTTCGAGGGTGTTTTACCATCCTTAAACACTTTCCAGGTGTGATGGGGCATTGTCGGTTTAAATGGCACACAAATCTTGATTTATTTACTAAGGGAAACCTTTAAGTGAAATGCAAAAATATTTAACACTGCAAATTCAAAGACTAAAAACTACTTTATTAGCAGTCATAGTTGTAATAATCAATTAATTTGCCCATCTTTTAACATATAAAATGAAAGCCCATTATGGGGCTTGAGAAGCAAAAAGTACAGATTTCCAGTATTCTCTTGTTTGTTTTTTTTAAATCGAGAATGTATGGCGAGAATTTATTTATATTTTAAGGACAATTTACCTCCATCTTTATAGAATTCTCCCATAGTGCCACAGTGTTCTATGGTGTAAAAAAAAAAAAAAAAAGCTGTACAGTAACAAACCACAGCCAAGTCTGATAGCATGTAGATAACGCAATGCATCAAATACCGTCATGTCACTGGATCTACTACAGTAACATAGGTTAGTGGGGATCTCACCTGTAAAGGAATCCTGCTCCACAGACTGTTTCTGCTTTCCCGAAATTCGCAATTCTTCATTGCTGCCATACTTCATTACAGAATTAATAGATGAGATAGTGGTGATGAGCTGGGAGTTGAGGGAGCCAATCTGTGAATATGGTTCTCCAAACGTTTCAGCTAGCTCAGTGTAATTCTCAGCAAGAAGCATCTGCTGCTCCTGAAGCAAGTTCTGAACTCGCTCAATGTAATGGTCTATTGCGGGAGACTCTATAGTTGATACATTTTCCTTTAACGTAGTATCTTCTTGCTGCTGAGGAGGCTCATCTCCAACTGCTATAGTTCTTGTGTCGACAGAAAGGGGAACAGGCTCACTAGAACCACAGGCAATACTACGTAACTTGACACCAACCAGAAAATTATCTGAGATACTTATCTGCCCAACTCCAAAATCTTTGGTCTTGTGGACTAATGCTAGACTTTCAAAATCAGAGTCAGAAGTACATATTCCAATAGTACGTGTTTTTGGTGTGGCATTGATTTCTTTCACTTTACCATCTCCTATTGCAACCGATCGCATTTCCACTATTTCTGTGTTGGTCTGTTTGCTGTACATGCTGTATGCAGTGTTTGTGCTTGTATCAACAAGACTTGGCACTTCTGTGTTGGTGAATTGGCTTGATAGCTCAACTTCTGTGTTAGTTTGCTGGTCAGCAGTACAAGGAACAACTGTTATGGCACAGTCCACTTTGGTTACAAGTTCTGTATTGACACCACATGACATATAATGCAATAATGGTTTAACTGTAACATCCACAGAACAATCTCCACAGCCAACAGATTTCACATCCTTGACTATTGTCTTGTTTCGATTCAACTGGTCTATGGCCTCCTCTCTAGAAAGTTCAATTTCACAAGTTGCCTGGTCCACCCCAACACTTTTGTCGCACATCACAAGCTCACACCCCACGCCCATGTCACAAGTATCTACTCTTTGTTTTACAATCCAGTGATTCATTGGGGACTCAGGGCCCACAGCTGCATGTTGAAGGACAGTTGTACATGATACACCAATGCTGCTTGTTTGTACGTAATTACCAACACAAGAGTCTACTACATCTAAATTATCTCCATTGCTTTGATCTCTCATTTCTACGATTGCTTCAACCATCCTGTTGCAAGTTAAGGGCTGAGCCATTACTGCTTTATCTATTTTTTTTCTCGACCCTGCTTCTCGTATTTCCAACTTCAATTTTGTCATTTCCATCTCATAGGTAGTTTCTCTCAAGTCTGTTTCAAGTCGGTAGATTTTATCTTTAAGTGCTTCAATTGTTTGTTGCTGAAGTTCAAATTCTCTTTCAGCATCCGTAGTGACCCCAAGCATTTCCTCAGTAACGCCAACCCCAAGGCTTCTCACATCCATTTCAGTACTCACAGAAACATCCCTGCTAGGTTTTGCGGATCTATAGTACATTACTACATCATTCATGTTTTCATCAGCACCAACTGCAATAGAACGGTTACATTTTTCTTTAGACCTGCTCTGCTGTGCAGAACAGTAAGCCTCAAAACTGCTGTCCTGTATTTTGTTTTGCAGAGACTGCATTTCAGCTGTTAGCTGTCTAAACTCTTTAAGTGTCTGTGTATTTTGTTCTGGACTTTCCATTTCATCATCAGAATCTATATGTAACTCCCCACCAGATTTAACACGAGTATGTGATTTTTCAAAGCCAGCAACATTACCTGCACTGTAAGATCTCTTACGGAAACCCGTATCACCACTTTGGGTAGTAACTTTTTGGCTTTTTATTTCAGACATGAGCTGTCTCTTCTCCTCTTGTAATACTGAAATTTTTACCTGAAGGATTGGGATGGTTTTTACCTGTTCCTCAAGTTCTTTTAGGCGCTTAAGTGCAACAGCCATCTGCTCCCTGATATGCTGGAGATGCATAGGACTCACATTGGTCACTGGTGTAGTTACCCCAGAACTGAGTGGGCTGTGGCGGATGGAGCTCCCTAAAGATGAAGCAAAGAAGGCAGTATAATCACCATTTGACTGGTGTCCATTTTGAAGCTGCTGTGCAGTTGTTTGCCCTGCTGATCCAGTGTAGGATGAAAGTGACCCAGTTGAGCCCATTCCCCCAAAACTCGCCAGTCTCGGCCTACGCACATCGACGAAGGATGAGGCTACCTGCATGATGACTTTCTCTTGTTCTAGCCTTCTCCGAGTTTCCATTAACGTTTTTGTAACATGAAAATTGTGTGTAGGGACCTGTGGGGAAGGTGGTAGCAACGGTTTGTTCTCAGGGATAGTTAGAAAGTTGGAAGATGTGTCTTGAGAAGAGGATGATCTTGCAGAGCTGGAAACAGTATGCCGTCTGGCAATTAGAGAAGGGGACTGCTTATGCTCATCACTGTTGGAGGATGAAAGAGAATCATTAGATGGCCACCCTGTCCCCTGGCAGGACTCGTTCTTGCCTTCAGGAAAGTGTGTAGCCAACTTTCGCTTCTTTAAAATGTTCAGTTTCTTTATGGTGTTCCCCTTTTGTATATCCTCCACATATTTCAGAAAGTCCAAATCTATCTGGTATCCATATGGTGTTTCCACAAAATATGCAGCTTTAGGGTCTCTTGCGTCTTCACCATTTGAAGCACTTTGCTCTTTTTCTACAAAGATAAGGAACAAACATTTATATGTATTCAGGAATTATAGAGTAAATAACATCTGAAAATCTCTCTCTTTATATATATATATATATATATATATATATAGAGAGAGAGAGAGAGAGAGAGAGAGAGAGAGAGAGAGAGAGAGAGAGAGAGAGAGATAATGCATGTCAGATTGCTTACTTATGTTAAAGGAAAAGAGGAACTATTACATAGGTACACTTGACCGATATCTAGAACTGACTCTAAAGAATGTAAGTGCCTTTAGGTGTGAAGCTAAACATGCAGGTTTCTACACAATAGTAGTCTTAAAAGTAGTAAATATTATTAAGCACTACTCGTGTTTGACACACATATGTATTTAACATGTAAATCCCTACTATAGAACCTTAATTCTACAAACTTGGATCAACTGTAAAATAAACATGTAATAAATGTATGACTATATGATACATGTAAACAAAGAAAACAATATATATTATTTTACCATCAGTGCACATACACACATACAGAGGGACAAAACCTGGAGTTAGAGCAATAATCCAGGAATTCGATTTTATAGATATTTTTAAACAAAGATGTTTCAATTGACAACACAACTCAGTGACGTGTAACAGATCACAGGACACTATCACTCTAAAGACCACTCCCCTTCCATTCTCCACACTACATGTAAATAAAATAGTCAAATGTTTCACGGTAAACCAAATCCCCCCCTCCCGCCTCCCTTTATTTGTTTATCAGAGACATCCTGCAGGATTACAATTATAGCCATCAGTTTGTTCCACTGTGAAAACCAATTTAACACTGTCTGCTACTTCTGTATCCTCTCCTTCCAGTTACATCTTTTCTGTTCCGATGATATTTTGAGACCACCATGACACGAACACAAACTAAAAATATGCAGACAGACCTGTTCCGAGCCCCGTCTGAAATTCCACAGCTAAAAGAGAAACTGCTTGCGATCACATAACACATCAAATCTGGGTCCCACAACCTGCTGCCGAGCTGGGAGCCACATTACACAAGTCAGACTGGCAGAGAGGGCTGTACACTCCTGGGGCAAAAGCCACAGCACCATCAAGTACCAAGCAGCAAGGCTTCTATCACTGCACAGAGTTACAAGTGCTCATAGATGAAAATAGAAGTGGTTGCGAAATAAAGACTTACTTGTCAGCGCAAGCTGTGCTGTTTGCAGCAGTCAAATGCAATCCCTGTGTGCTCATGTTGCCAGAGCCTGTCATAGCTCCGTCTCCCTCCCTATACCAGCCTAGTACCTCCAGAGCTGGTTTCAAACTTTTTTTTTTTCTTTCTTTGCCGCATAAGGAAAAATCCCACATTAGTATAAACTTAGCTGAACAGGGCTGACATTTTCATAGGTCAACTTTTCACCAATGACTCCTGCTGGACAGTTTCCTTCCACCACCCTCCTCTGAAAGCCTCAGCTGTTCACTTCACGGCAGAGTCACACTTCAAACACTGCAAAGCCACATCCTGGCTCTTAAAGGTGCAGTCACTTGTGAAACTCTGATGAACTTTGACAGCAACATGCTTGCTGGAGATGAAGAGGGAGTTACACGGCTTAAAGGGAAACGCACACACACACACACACACACACACACACACACACACACACACACACACTCTATCAACACTTTTGTGTGTGCAATGGACAACAGCTACCATGCCACTAGTCATATGTTCGCCTCATTTAATACTTTTAGTAGACAGAGAGTTACCTACAATAAACAGCATTCCATAAACTACTGTATATTCTAGATAAATAAGCTGCCCCAGACATATGGTCTATAACCTGTTCAAGGCTCCGACGTTCACATTCATACCATAACGTGATTGAACTAGTTTAATGTTCATTTATTCATTTAGAAAAATGTAACACAGTAGCTTGCAAAAAAATAAAAATCTTAAAAAGTCACATTTGTTAGTATTATAACCAACACTTACACAGATTGTTCCAGACAGTATTTTAATTTTTCACGTTAATTTGCAAATTCATTATTTGTCTGCAGATTTGTTTTAACTAAAAAAAAAATGAAAACTGATGCTTGCATAAGTATTCAACCTCTGTGCTGTGGAAGCTCCAAGTTTACACTGATGAACGTTAATATCCTAACTAGCCTCTATCTGTGAATCATTAAAAAACATCAGATTTTATAGATAAAGTACCCTAATTCAAGATAACATTGGTCATACTGTGATTCTGAAGGAAAGTGTGAAAATTAAGACCAAAGAACATTCTAAGAAATTAAAAGATATCATTTTAGATATGCACATGATAGGAAAAGACTACCAAATAATATCCAAGTGCCTGGATATCCCAGTGAGCACAATTGGATCAATTGTGAAGGGATGGAAGCAGCATCATAGCAAGCAGGCACCTGCTAGACAAGGATGACCTTGAAACATCAGAGCTAGAAGGAGACTTAGGAAAGACTACAAGGAGAGGTTGACTGTCACTTTGAAGATGCTACAGAGTTCACTGGCTATTGGAAGATATGTTTTGCACAAAGTATAGGATAGGTACAAGTACTGATGATGATGATGATGATGATGATAATAATAATAAGATTTTACTCACCGGTAAATCTATTTCTCGTAGTCCGTAGTGGATGCTGGGAACTCCGTAAGGACCATGGGGAATAGCGGCTCCGCAGGAGACTGGGCACAACTAAAGAAAGCTTTAGGACTACCTGGTGTGCACTGGCTCCTCCCACTATGACCCTCCTCCAGACCTCAGTTAGGATACTGTGCCCGGAAGAGCTGACACAATAAGGAAGGATTTTGAATCCCGGGTAAGACTCATACCAGCCACACAAATCACACCGTATAACTCGTGATGCTATACCCAGTTAACAGTATGAATAACAACTGAGCCTCACCAACAGATGGCTCATAACAATAACCCTTTAGTTAAGCAATAACTATATACAAGTTTTGCAGACAATCCGCACTTGGGATGGGCGCCCAGCATCCACTACGGACTACGAGAAATAGATTTACCGGTGAGTAAAATCTTATTTTCTCTGACATCCTAGTGGATGCTGGGAACTCCGTAAGGACCATGGGGATTATACCAAAGCTCCCAAACGGGCGGGAGAGTGCGGATGACTCTGCAGCACCGAATGAGCAAACTCAAGGTCCTCCTTAGCCAGGGTATCAAACTTGTAGAATCTTGCAAAAGTGTTTAAACCCGACCAAGTAGCAGCTCGGCAAAGTTGTAAAGCCGAGACCCCTTGGGCAGCCGCCCAAGAAGAGCACACTTTCCTCGTGGAATGGGCTTTTACAGATTTAGGATGCGGCAGTCCAGCCGCAGAATGTGCAAGTTGAATCGTGCTACAGATCCAGCGAGCAATAGTCTGCTTAGAAGCAGGAGCACCCAGCTTGTTGGGTGCATACAGGATAAATAGCGAGTCAGTTTTTCTGACTCCAGCTGTCCTGGAACATATATTTTCAGGGCCCTGACTACGTCCAGCAACTTGGAGTCCTCCAAGTCCCGAGTAGCCGCAGGCACCACAATAGGTTGGTTCACATGAAAAGCTGATACCACCTTAGGAAGGAATTGGGAACGCGTCCTCAATTCTGCCCTATCCATATGAAAAATCAGATAAGGGCTTTTGCATGACAAAGCCGCCAATTCTGATACACGCCTGGCCGACGCCAAGGCTAACAGCATGACCACTTTCCAGGTGAGGTATTTTAGCTCCACGGTTTTAAGTGGCTCAAACCAATGCGACTTCAGGAAATCCAACACCACGTTGAGATCCCACGGTGTCACTGGAGGCACAAACGGGGGCTGAATATGCAGCACTCCCTTAACAAAAGTCTGAACTTCAGGCAGGGAAGCCAGTTCTTTTTGGAACAAAATGGACAGAGCCGAAATCTGGACCTTAATGGAACCCAATTTTAGGCCCATAGTCACTCCTGACTGTAGGAAGTGCAGAAATCGACCCAGTTGAAATTCCTCCGTTGGGGCCTTTCTGGCCTCACACCAAGCAACATATTTTCGCCAAATACGGTGATAATGTTTTGCGGTCACATCTTTCCTCGCCTTAATCAGCGTAGGAATGACTTCCTCCGGAATGCCTTTTTCCTTTAAGATCCGGTGTTCAACCGCCATGCCGTCAAACGCAGCCGCGGTAAGTCTTGGAACAGACAGGGTCCCTGCTACAGCAGGTCCTGTCTGAGCGGCAGAGGCCATGGGTCCTCTGAGATCATTTCTTGAAGTTCTGGGTACCAAGATCTTCTTGGCCAATCCGGAACCACGAGTATAGTTCTTACTCCTCTCTTTCTTATTATTCTCAGTACCTTTGGTATGAGAGGCAGAGGAGGGAACACATACACCGACTGGTACACCCACGGTGTTACCAGAGCGTCCACAGCTATCGCCTGAGGGTCCCTTGACCTGGCGCAATATCTTTTTAGCTTTTTGTTGAGGCGGGACGCCATCATGTCCACCTGTGGCCTTTCCCACTGGTGTACAATCATTTGGAAGACTTCTGGATGAAGTCCCCACTCTCCCGGGTGGAGGTCGTGCCTGCTGAGGAAGTCTGCTTCCCAGTTGTCCACTCCCGGAAAGAACACTGCTGACAGTGCTAACACGTGATTCTCCGCCCAACGGAGAATCCTTGTGGCTTCTGCCATCGCCATCCTGCTTCTTGTGCCGCCCTGTCGGTTTACATGGGCGACCGCCGTGATGTTGTCTGACTGGATCAGCACCGGCTGGTGTTGAAGCAGGGGTCTTGCCTGACTTAGGGCCTTGTAAATGGCCCTTAGTTCCAGAATATTTATGTGCAGGGAAGTCTCCTGAATCGACCATTGTCCTTGGAAGTTTCTTCCCTGTGTGACTGCCCCCCAGCCTCGAAGGCTGACATCCGTGGTCACCAGGACCCCGTCCTGTATGCCGAATCTGCGGCCCTCTAGAAGATGAGCACTCTGCAGCCACCACAACAGCGACACCCTGGCCCTTGGAGACAGGGTTATCAGCCGATGCATCTGACGATGCTACCCGGACCACTTGTCCAACAGATCCCACTGGAAGATCCTTGCATGGAACCTGCCGAATGGAATTTCTTCGTAAGAAGCTACCATCTTTCCCAGGACTCGCGTGCATTGATGCACCGACACCTGTATTTGTTTTAGGAGGTCTCTGACTAGAGATGACAACTCCTTGGCCTTCTCCTCCGGGAGAAACACTTTTTTCTGTTCTGTGTCCAGAACCATACCCAGGAACAGTAGACGCGTTGTAGGAACCAGCTGCGACTTTGGAATATTCAGAATCCAGCCGTGCTGTTGTAGCACTTCCCGAGATAGTGCTACGCCGACCAACAACTGCTCCCTGGACCTCGCCTTTATAAGGAGATCGTCCAAGTACGGGATAATTATAACTCCCTTTATTTCGAAGGAGTATCATCATTTTTGGCCATTACCTTGGTAAATACCCTCGGTGCCGGGTATTGGTAATGACAGTCCTGTACCACAATTTTGAGGTACTCCTGGTGAGGAGGGTAAATGGGGACATGCAGGTAAGCATCCTTGATGTCCAGTGATACCCTGTAATCCCCTTCGTCCAGGCTTGCAATAACCGCCCTGAGCGATTCCATTTTGAACATGAACCTTCGTATATAAGTGTTCAAAGATTTAAATTTTAGAATGGGTCTCACCGAACCGTCTGGTTTCGGTACCACAAACATTGTGGAATAGTAACCCCGGCCTTGTTGAAGGAGGGGTACCTTCATTTCACCTGCTGGAAGTACAGCTTGTGAATTGCCGCTAGTACTACCTCTCTTTCTCCGAGGGCAGCAGGCAAGGCTGATTTGAGGTAACGGCGAGGGGGAGTCGCCTCGAACTCCAGCTTGTATCCCTGTGATACTACTTGCAGAACCCAGGGATCCACCTGTGAGCGAGCCCACTGGTCGCTGAAGTTCCCGAGACGCGCCCCCACCGCACCTAGCTCCACCTGTGGAGCCCCAGCGTCATGCGGTGGACTCAGAGAAAGCGGGGGAAGATTTTTGATCCCGGGAACTGGCTGTCTGGTGCAGCTTTTTCCCTCTTCCCTTGTCTCTGTGCAGAAAGGAAGCGCCTTTGACCCGCTTGCTTTTCTGAAGCCGAAAGGACTGTACCTGATAATACGGTGCTTTCTTAGGCTGTGAGGGAATCTGAGGTAAAAAAAAATTCTTCCCAGCTGTTGCTGTGGATACGAGGTCCCATAGACCATCCCCAAACAATTCCTCACCCTTATTAGGCAGAATCTCCATGTGCCTTTTAAAATCAGCATCACCTGTCCACTGCCGGGTCCCTAATACCCTCCTGGCAGAATGGATATTGCATTAATTCTGGATGCCAGCCGGCAAATATCCCTCTGTGCATCCCTCATATATAAGACGACGTCTTTAATATGCTCTATGGTTAGCAAAATAGTATCCCTGTCTAACAGGGTAACAGACCACGCTGCAGCAGCACTACACCTCCATGCTGAGGCAATTGCAGGTCTCAGTATAGTACCTGAGTGTGTATATACAGACTTCAGGATAGCCTCCTGCTTTTTATCAGCAGGCTCCTTCAAGGTGGCCGTATCCTGAGACGGCAGTGCCACCTTTTTTGACAAACGTGTAAGCGCCTTATCCACCCTAGGGGATATCTCCACACGTGACCTATCCTCTGGCGGGAAAGGGTACGCCATCAGTAACTTTTTAGAAATTACCAGTTTCTTATCGGGGGAACCCACGCTTCTTCACGCACTTCATTCACTCATCTGATGGGGGAACAAAACACTGGCTGCTTTTTCTCCCCACATATAAAACCCCTTTTTAGTGGTACTTGGGTTAATGTCAGAAATGTGTAACACATTTTTTATTGCCGAGATCATGTAACGAATGTTCTAGTGGATTGTGTATATGTCTCAACCTCGTCGACACTGGAGTCAGACTCCGTGTCGACATCGGTGTCTGCCATCTGAGGTAGCGGGCGTTTTTGAGCCCCTGATGGCCTTTGAGACGCCTGGGCAGGCACGGGCTGAGAAGCCGGCTGTCCCACAGCTGTTACGTCATCCAGCCTTTTATGTAAGGAGTTGACACTGTCGGTTAATACCTTCCACCTATCCATCCACTCTGGTGTCGGCCCCACAGGGGGCGACATCACATTTATCGGCATCCGCTCCGCCTCCACGTAACCTTCCTCATCAAACATGTCGACACAGCCGTACCGACACACCGCACACACACAGGGAATGCTCTGACTGAGGACAGGACCCCACAAAGTCCTTTGGGGAGACAGAGAGAGAGTATGCCAGCACACACCAGAGCGCTATATAATGCAGGGATTCACAGTGATTTTTCCCTTATAGCTGCTATGATACACAATTTTTCGCCTAAATTTAGTGCCCCCCCCCTCTCTTTTTAACCCTTTGAGCCTGAAAACTACAGGGGAGAGCCTGGGGAGCTGTCTTCCAGCTGCACTGTGAAGAACATGGCGCTAGTGTGCTGAGGGAGATAGCCCCGCCCCTTTTTCGGCGGACTTCTCCCGCTTTTATTAAATTAATGTGGCAGGAGTATTTTACACATATATAGCCTAGTAGGCTATATTATGTGTGTTTGCCACCTGTAAGGTACTCAAATTGCTGCCCAGGGCGCCCCCCCCCAGCGCCCTGCACCCATAGTGACCGGAGTGTGTGGTGTGCACAGGGAGCAATGGCGCACAGCTGCAGTGCTGTGCGCTACCTTAATGAAGACAGGAGTCTTCAGCCGCCGATTTTGAGGAATATCTTCTTGCTTCTGGCTCTGCAAGGGGGACGGCGGCGCAGCTCCGGGACCGGACGATCATGGACGGGCCCAGTGTTCGATCCCTCTGGAGCTAATGGTGTCCAGTAGCCTAAGAAGCCCAAGCTAGCTGCAAGCAGGTAGGTTCGCTTCTCTCCCCTAAGTCCCTCGTAGCAGTGAGTCTGTTGCCAGCAGATCTCACTGAAAATAACAAACCTAACATATACTTTCTTTTTCTAGGAGCTCAGGAGAGCCCCTAGTGTGCATCCAGCTCAGCCGGGCACAAGATTCTAACTGAGGTCTGGAGGAGGGTCATAGTGGGAGGAGCCAGTGCACACCAGGTAGTCCTAAAGCTTTCTTTAGTTGTGCCCAGTCTCCTGCGGAGCCGCTATTCCCCATGGTCCTTACGGAGTCCCAGCATCCACTAGGACGTCAGAGAAAATGGTTTGTTGTAAACCAGAGTATATGCTACAGTTGCGCATTTGTGTGAAAAGACTACTTTCTAATGCACGTTACTTTTGAGTGAGGTACACCTATTATACATCACACTTGCCTACTCTCCTGGAATGACTAACGAATCCTGGATGGCTCTCCTGTATGCCTGGCAGAGTAGGTAAGTTTCTCAACTCTTGAGTGAAGTGGGCAGTCTGGGTGGCTAGATGATTTGCGCTGATTCTCATCATAGTGGCCTCTCCAAAAACGATGTGATATTAAAAACACTTGTAATAGTTACATTTTCCCATGCTTGCCTACTTTTGAAAAAGCATTTCAGGATGGCTGTGAAAGTAACATCTTCAGATGGAGCCACGCTAATCATGGCTCCGTCTGTGCCTGGGTGTGCCCGGCGAGATGGACTGCCGGGAGCAAATGGGGAGCATGTGCGTCAAAGTGAATGGGCGTGTCTGTGTATGCTTGGCGTGCACCCCAAAAAAGGGGCGTGGTCTCAAACCGAAAGGGGCATAGTCACACAACAGTAATAATGCCCACAGTAGTAGCACCCCTAATACACATGATGCCCACAGTAGTAGCACCCCGTAATACACAATGCCCACAGCAGTAGCGCCCCTTTTACAATGACCATAGTAGTAGTGCTCCTTATGCAATGTCCACTGTACTTGTAGTGCCTCTTATATAGAGTCCATAGTAGTGGTGCCCCTTATGCAATGCCCCCAGTAGTAGTGCCCCTTATGTCCCCAGAAGTGATGCCCCTTAAGTGCCCCCTTTACAATGCCCTCATTAGTAGTGCCCCCATTAGTAATGCCCTTAATGGTAATGGCCCTGTGTAGTATTGCCCCCAGTAGTAATGTTGCCTGTAGTAATGCCCCCAGTCGTTTAGCCCCCTGTAGTTTAGCCCCAGTAGTTATACCTCCAGTAGTAATGCCCCTAGTAGTTTACCCCCACTTTAGTTTAGCCTCCCAGTGGTAATGCCCCCAGTAGTTTAGCCCCTGTAGGTTAGTCCTCATGTAGTTTGCCCATGTAGTTTAGCCCACAGCGGTAATGTCCACAGTAGTTCAGCCCCCCAGTAGTAATGCCCCAGTAGTTTAGCCCCATGTAGTTTGCCCCAAGTAGGAATGCCCCCAGTTGTTTAGCCCCTGTAGTTATGCCCCCCTGTAGTATAGCGCCCCTGTAGTTATGCCCCCAGTAGTAATGTGCCCCTGTAGTTATGCCCCCAGTAGCAATGCGCCCCTGTAGTTTGCCCCAGTAGTTAGCCCCATGTAGCTTACCCCCAGTAGTAATGCCCCCTTGTAGTTTATCCCTGCTGTAGTAATGCCCCTGTAGTTTGCCCCCAGTAGTAATGCCCCTGTAGTTATGCCCCCAGTAGTAATGCACTCCTGTAGTTAGCCCCATGTAGCTTGCCCCAAGCAGTAATGCCCTCTGTAGTTTGCCCCTTGTAGTTTAGCCCCCCTGTAGTAATGCCCCTTGTAGTTTAGCCCCCTGTAGTAATGCCAGCCTGTAGTTTAGTCCCCAAATAGTAATGCCCCCAGTAGTTTAGCCCCTGTAGTTATGCCCCCAGTAGTGTGCCCCAAGTAGTTATGCGCCCATGTAGTTTACCCCTCGTAGTTTGCCCCCAGCAGACGTGCCTTAAAAAAAACAAAAAAGCACCATACTTACCAAGCCCCGCTCCCGCATCCGACCGCTGTGATCCTCCCGGCACTATGAGAGAGACGTCATGACGTCTCTCTCATAGCGCACACTAGAGCCGGGAGCAGGAGCTCAGTAGTGAGCTCCTGCCGCCGGGCTTCCACTGTACGGGGAGAGCCGGGCGCCGCCGATAACAGCGGGCACCTGGCATCTCCCTGCGTGCCGGCACACATTGGGTTAGGTGAGCCGGAGGAGGCGGAACTGCGTTCCGTCTTCAAGTGGAACTGACGGAACGCAGTTCCGCCCCGTTCCGGCTCACTTTAACCCCTGCTTGCATCCATATGTAAATGAGCCCAAAACAGTTAGTAAGATCTACTTGTTAATGAAAAGACACAGACTTTTCAGGGCTTGCTCGTGTATTGTGTTTTACAAGTGATTCTATATGAGTAGCCATGAAAAACCTTATTTAAAAATGCATGTAGCCATAGGGATCATTGGCCCAAATATATTAAGCCTTAAAAGTGATAAAGTGGAGACGGATAAAGAGTGATAAATGACCAGCTTCCTACACGCCATGTACGAGGCTGTGTTTGAAAAATGACAGTTAGGAGCCGATTGGCTGGTCATTAATCTCTCTTTATCAGTCTCCACTTTAACATTTGTTAAGGCTTAATACATTTGGGCCACTGTGCTGTATAACCACTGCAAGGAAATTGTACAGATGATCCCACTTGAATGTATACATCCCCAATTTATTTATTTATTTATTTATTTAGTAAACGCACAAAAAGTACAACAGCTACATAATGGGGATAAGGTGTAATCAGTGAGATTGCTAGACACTTCGGGGAGTCAGGGAGATTACTAATATTTCAGGGAGTCTCCCGGACAATCGGGGAGAGTTGGTAAATATGCATTTTCCAAAACCCTTAAACATTTGTACATACAGCATATACTCCCTATGCTGCACACATCTAAACACAATTTCTAAACCCTTTTTCAGTGTGTGCACAACTCTTTATGTGTCTGTTGTTTTTACTGAAAAAGGCTCTTGGAATCCCCGCTGCAGCAACACTGAGAGCTCTGTGCAGACAAACACTGCCCTATTCATATAGAGAAACCGTGGCAGTACCTCGCACTGCACTTACACAAACTACAATTTACAGAGGGACAAGTCTTCTGTGTTTACAGACCATTCTTTAGGACACTCTGGAAAATATTTTTCTTCCTCTCTTATTTTCCCAATATTTTTACAGCATTATACTGAAAAAGCAATGTAAAATACGTAGCCACAATGCTTTGAATCAGAATGATTAAACAATTCACATCCCATCTCCCCATAAAAATTCTTACCGCGTGTTAATGTTAGTGTAGCTTTTCATCATTTCACATGTTTGTAAGGTCATTATGTTGCATTAAAACTATTTACTGTATCATAGCAAAAATGTTTACAATCTCAAGTTCCAGTATTTTACAATAATCCCTTGGGTCATACTTCGTGGCTAAACAGAAGCAGCTAAGCATGTCACGCACAACAGATGGACCTATGATACACGTGTAGCCCATGTTATATATTATTTGTTAGCATTCATTTTATTGTAGATAACAATCAAGCATACAATATAAATCAAGGGTGTTCACTAAGCTCCTTTTAACATAACCTAGGTAGAGTAACTCTGGAGCATCCTTTCAGAGGTAGCTCATCTAACTCAGACACAGGAGAAACTCTGGTCATGACCAGGGTGGTGGGCCTGGGTCAAATAACACGGGTCAACCCATACACACACAGACACACAACCTGGGGTTTTCATAGGCCCTTGCCTCAGTATAAAAGGAGTATAAATTATATTGGTTACTGGAATGGTAATCAACCTAGAACTGGGGAGGGAATTAATGGTCACTAATACCCCTTTCACATCGCACAAATAACCCGGTACCGACACGGCATATTGCCGTGTCGAACCGGGTCAGTGTGCGATGTGAAAGCACACTGGGCGATTTAGCGGGTCGCCTGACCCGGTAAATCAACCCGGTAAAAAAGAAGGGTTTTACCCGGGTTGATTACCGGGTCAGGTGCGGTGTGAATGGGAGCCGTGTCGATGCGACACGGTTCCCATTTACAAGATAGGGAGAGGCGGCGCTGGAGATGAGCTCATCTCCCGACGCCGCCTCCACCCCCGCCCCTGCTGCTGCTGCGGCCTCCGTTGTCATGGCAACCGACCCGGTATATTGCCGGGTCGGGAAGCCTGCAACTGAGCGCAAATGCCGGATCCCACCCGGTAAGTACACGTTTGTCTTACCGGGTAGGACCCGGCATTTGCGGTGTGAATGCAGCATAACATGTTATATATTTGATATGCAAATTTTACATTCTAAAACCATAAAACAAAAATGGTCTGGATATGTTTTTTTCTCTTGTCCATGTGGGAATCCAAGTGTGCCCACAACAGCAGTGGGTGCCAAACTAATGGGAGCACCACCAATAGTGCTAGTACTGCGCACTCTCCTACAGAAGCACCATGAGCATGTCTGAGGGAGCATCATGCCCACTATACATTAGATGGCATGGAAGTGGGGGTGATATGAGCAGCGCACCCGCACACACTATATTTTGTATTGTTGCAGACAGGCCTGACACTCAGATGCAGGTAGCTGGAGGAGAGAAGCTGCAGGGCAATTACCACCCACGTCATTTCTCCTGGGCTGGCACTGAGGTAAGTGTGGATGGAAGTAAGATGACATAAGTGGTGCTGTACAGGAGGCAGTGATGACATATATAGCTATAGATGATTTGACTTTGTTTGCATGGACTTTCACAGTGTATTAACTATATGAATGTCATGACTTAAATGGTATCCGGACTAAATATCTACACTAAAAAGGTCTACAGTCAGTCAATAAGTCTACCACTAATGGTAGACATGCATTAAGTCGACAGGGTCAAAAGGTCGACATGTAAAATGTAGACAGTGTCAAAAGGTCACCATGACATAGGGTGACACATATATGGTACACATGTTTTTTATTTATTTATTTCAGCTTTTTCATACTTTACCATCCACGTGGACTATGATTGGGAATAGTAACCTTTGCCGAGCGCAGTGATAGCGGAACAAGGCACCTTGCCCAAAACATGGCGAGCGAAATGCGCCATGCGAGGAGACGCGGTACACGTATGGGGCTGGTTTGTGGCAGAAAAGTGACAAAACACCTCACCTCAAAAAAGTGTCTTCTTTTTTTGTGCTGACCATTTCCATGTCTACCTTTCATACTGCCTACCTACTCTAAGTTGACCTTTTGACCCTTTGACCTAATGCAGGTCTACCATTAGTGGTAGACCTATTGACTGTAGACCGTTTTACTGTAGATCTAATAATCCACACGTCTTAAACATGAACTGAGCAGTACCCAGGATTGCGTCAGGGCTTCTGCATATTTACAGATTGTATATAAGAACTATAAGAACATAAAAAGAAACAATTTTTGAACACATTTAACCAAAAGTATGAACATGTAGTTGCTTAGTACAGATAAAAAAATAAAAAAAAAGACACTGCAGACCATAACCTCAAATAGGACTGGTTCTGTAAGTTAATACAGTTAGCTGCTTAGTAAACTACAGCAGGGATGGGGAACCTTCAGCCCTCCAGTTGTTGTTGAACTACACACCCCAGCATGCCCTGCAACAGGTTTAGCAAGGACAATTAGCAAAACTGTAGCAAGGCATGCTCATATGTGTGGTTCAACAACAGCTGGAGGGCCAAAGGTTCCCCACCCCTGAACTACAGTATTGAATCATCTATAAACTACTCGCATTTATCTGATAGTCCAGTCTAGCCAGCAAGAGCTTGGTAGCGCCCATCTACCATAAACAAACCCCTGCAGACCATGTTATTTTGGATCTTACAGTCTTGATGCCAGTTTCCATGAACGTATATCCTGTGCAAGCCAATGAGTCAGACTTTTAGCATTCAAAATATTACTACTTAGACAAAGAGTTGCAGGTCACATATAGCAGAATGCGGGCACAACCATAAACTGAAAGTGACATGTTGGGAGTGGTACTGTGCGGAAAGTTCCTCCACACACTTTTCTGTTGAAAGGACTTGAGTCTGCTTGTGTTCAGGAGGTGCCAGTAACAGGAAAGTATCCTATACTCTTATACAGTGCTGTAACTAGACATTTTAGAACTGTGTGCAAGAAACAGCATAGGGCTAGTGCGCGCAGCAAATTAATAGGGGCGTGTCTTCATGAAGGGGCGTGGCCACAAAATAATACCAATTTATATTATGCTGTACAGTAGTCTCCATTATTCAAATTACACCGCACAGTAGCACCACTTACACACATTACACCAGGTAGTTCCCCTTTTACACATTACGCCAGGTAGAGCCCCTGTCAAACATTACGTCAGGTAGAGCCTCCTTTTACACATTACGGCAAGTAGAGCCCCTTTTACACATTACGCCAGGTAGAGCCCCTGTCAAACATTACGCCAGGTAGAGCCTCCTTTTACACATTACGGCATGTAGAGCCCCTTTTACACATTACGCCAGGTAGAGCCCCTGTCAAACATTACGCCAGGTAGAGCCTCCTTTTACACATTACGCCAGGTAGAGCCCCTTTTACACATTACGCCAGGTAGAGCCCCTGTCAAACATTACGCAAGGTAGAGCCTCCTTTTACACATTATGGCAGGTAGAGCCCCTTTTAACACATTACGGAAGGTGGAGTCACCTTTTACACATTACAGCAGCTAGAGCTCACTTTTACACATTACGCCAGGTAGTGTGCCCTTTTACACATTATGGCAGCCTGTCCCCTACACACACACAGCCTGTCCCCTACACACACAGTCTGTTCCCCCAATGCGCGCGCACACACACACACACAGTCTGTTCCCCCAATGCATACATACACACTCAGCCTGTCCCCTACACACACACACTCAGCCTGTCCCCTACACACACACACACACAGCCTGTCCCCTACACGCAGTCTACTCCCCCAATCTGCAAACAAGTAAATCCCTAGCGCTTATATAAACACCAATTCTGTTTGGTCTCTCAATAGAACTAAAAGTGCTACTAAGCAGCTCCCAAATGTCACCACTGTAGTGACAAAAATTACTAGAGGTAAAAACAGATGATATAGAATATCAAGGGAGTGCTTTTGGAATCTAGATAGAAAATGTGTTTTATGTTTAAAAATATACGAAAAAAAGCACATTATCAATTACATACACATTACATGCATATACAATAAAAAATGAATATGTTATAAAAATCTATTTCACAAACGTAGATGTATCCGGAAAACAATCGTCCTCTACTGATGCTTTATTATTGGCCAAGGATCTCGTTAGAGTATTAGCTCAATTCACTGTCCATGATACAAATAAAATTACATTTGCTGGAGATACTTGTTGTATAAATGAAGGGTTTCCAAATAAATGCTTAATAAATCCCAACTCTGCTATATTCATCCATGTCAGTTGTAAGTTCTGATGGAGGGACAGCGTTTTTTAGCTCTATGCAATAACGTAACGCTGAACTCACCTCCTGGATATGTATCCATTTAGCTGGAACTGCATGTAGAGGGGCAGAGGGAGATCACTGCTGTCCTTTATACAGTTGTTGCCGCCTGTGTCTGTTGCACACTATTTGAAAGCTCTGTATAGCAGTGGATGGAATACCCATCCACTGCTCCGGTCCGTCACTGTCGTATTGTTCCTCGATTGTCCGCGAGGCTAGGGCTGACCAGGAGCTGGCGTGTTGTATTAGAGGAATAGTGAGGTGTCCAGATACAAATTATTGAATAAAGCAAATTCCTTACGCGTTTCTCCGCACCTGTGGTATGGCGGTTTCGTCAGAGGATGAAGAATACTGTGTTATTAAGCATTTATTTGGATACCATTCATTTATACTACAAGTATCTCCTGCAACTTTAATTTTATTTGTATCACGGACAGTGAATTGAGCCAATACTCTAACGAGATCCTTGGCCAATAATAAAGCATCAGTAGAGGACGATTGAATTCCGGATACATCTACGATTGTGAAATAATTTTTTATAACATATTCAATTTTTATTGTATATGCATGTAATGTGTATGTAATATATATTGTGCTATTTTTCGTATATTTAAAGAAAACCCAAAACATTTTCTATATAGATTCCAGAAGCGCTCCCTTGATATTCTGTTCCCCCAATCCACACACACACACACACTCAGCCTGTCCCCTACACACACACACACACACACACACACACACACGCACACAGCCCGTCCCCTACCCACACCCATCCTGTCCCTTACACGCACAATCTGTTGCACACACGTTCACTCAGTCTCCCCACCTTCCCCTGTTCACATTGTCTTACCTCCAGAAGAGCCGGGGGACGCAGGCACTACAAGCCACAGGCAAAGTCGGGGGCGTGGCCTAACCACGAACCCATGGCCACATCCCCTTTGAGGGAAAAAACAATACAGCAATCATGATAGGCGGCCTGGCAGAGGATGCACATGACCAGAAAACGGCAAACTCACCCGGCGTTGCAATCCACAGCTGACGGGCGCTGCAGTTTACTGAAACTTCTGCGGACACACAAAGCAGTGCGGACCTGCAGGTGTTGCCGGCGGTCCTGCGCCGAGTGCACATGCGCTGTGTGCCAGGCACCGCCGGCACACACCTAGTAACGGCCCTGCTTTTATAGGACGACTATTGTTCCTGCAACTGTCTTCAATGTTTATATATAATATTTGAATACAGTTTTATTTTAAATGAGTACATTGCTTGTTTTTGGCTTGCACCTTAAACATGTTCATGAATATAAAACACGTTAAGTTGGATCAAATTTGGAAGTGGTTCAACATTACTGTTATTATTATGTCTTTAGGATCCGTTCAATTTGTTGGCTGTCATGATCCCGGCGATCTCGATACTGACACTGGAATCCTGCCAGCCGGCAATGCCACCAGCCGGAATCCCGGCAAAACAGGACTATTCCCACTCGTGGGTGTCCACGACACCCATAGAATGGGAACAAATCCTGTGGTGAGTGCAGCAAACCACCAAGCCCACAAGGGGACTTTTTGCGATCGCCCCGCTGTCGGCATTCTGGCGGACGGGATACTGCTGTCGGGATATGGACAGCCGTGCAACAGCAGCAATGATGTATGAGGAAACATCTGTAGACTGAAGTTACGACCCCTACTGCCCTATATTAATAACACAGCAATATTACATACTATGGTCCATTATTCCTTACTCTCCAGCAACGCCTGGAGACTCCTAACTTTCAGTGAGTTCACACTCCAGGGAGAATAGACCAGACTCCTGGTTCTCGCTCATTTCCTCAGTGGCTTGATGAGGAATCGCAGCAGGAATACAGTGATAGGCAGCAGTAGCGGAATTACTGCTATGCAACACAAGCTGTTGCTATGACCCAGACGGGTCCCAGGGGGCATGACTACAGGGATGTATAAAGGATAGCATCCAGACCCCGACAGGCTGTCAGCTAAGTAATTGGGTTCCAGCGCATACTGTTCTGTGGGAGGGAATCACCCACTGAAGCAAGCAAACATGCTAACTTCAGTTATGTGTTTGGGGTGAGGGGCAGAGCCACCTGCACTGATGGGGAGTTGGGGACAGGTGCAGTGATGCACTGTGAACATCATCTTTAGCCCCGCCCCCAGCACAGAGTGACTGATTGGCCCCTCCATTTAATTTCCTCAGCTGGCTACAGTAAGTAACCTGTGCTCCTCCTCCCCTCTGTGCTTCCTGTCTCAGCACCTCTGTCTTTGCCCTGCTCTCTGTACTTAACATTATATGCCTGTCTCCCTCCCCCAGTCCGTGTGTTTGTCACCATGTGCTCAGTATCTCTCCATGACCCCCTCCCCTTTAGTCAGCAGTGTATGTCTATGTACCCCTCTCCCCACCAGCAGTGTGTGTCTCCATGTCCTCCTCACTCACCAGCAGTATGTTTTATCTCTGTCTCCCTCCCACCACAACAGCAGTGTATGTCTCCATGTCCCCTACCCCCACCAGCAGTGTGTCTCCATGTCCCCCACCCCAGTCACCAGTGTATACGTCTCCATATCCCCCTCCCCCAGTCACCTGTGTGTGAATCTCCATGTACTTCTCCCCCCACTACCAGTTACCAGTGTATAAGTCTTCATGTCTCCCATCCCCCCCAGTCACCAGTATGTACGTCTACATGACATCCCCCCTCAGTCACTCATTTTATTTCTGCACCCCCCTCCCCATTCTATCATTTATTCACCACCAACACCAACCTTTCCATTTTGCCCCTCACAAACCACTGTTCCTCTTTCCTCTTACCCTGCTCTTCTTTCCGCCACTCCCTTTCTTTTTTTACTTGTCCCTTCTTCACCCCTTACCATCCTCTTCCTTTTCTACTGAAGGCGATGGAAGTCCTGCTAGCCTACGATCAGAAGCAACGTGGAGGAACCTGACAATGGGGGTAATTCTGAGCTGATCGCAGCAGGAACTTTGTTAGCAGTTGGGCAAAACCATGTGCACTGCAGGGGAGGCAGATATAACATTTGCAGAGATAGTTAGATTTGGGTGTGGTTTGTTTAATATGCAATCTAAATTGCAGTGTAAAAATAAAGCAGCCAGTATTTACCCTGCACAGAAACAAAATAACCCACCCAAATCTAACTCTCTCTGCACATGTTATATCTGCCCCCCCTGCAGTGCACATGGTTTTGCCCAACTGCTAACAAAGTTCCTGCTGCGATCAACTCAGAATTACCCCCAATGTCAGGTAAACACAATCTTCTGATTGTTTTTTTTTCTCTATAACCTGCTGTCACTGGCAAAAGCCCTGACGGCAGTAAAATATGCCAGTTTCTACCAGTGAAGCTTCCCGATATGAACAACACAGGTATAATGGCGGTACTTACATCACCTGTTCTTTCAGCAGATTAAAATCATTTAAAAAAAAAATGCTATATTCATCATAGAATATTTTTAGTTTATGTAGAATTTTTATTTATTAAAATTTTCTTGTAGGGATGGGTGTGTACAAATACATTTTCTTACACTTTACCTTAGTATAGAGATGATGTATGAGTGTGTTATTAACCAAATGTGAAAGTCTGATTGCCCGATCGTACACAATGTAATGTAATAAACTCTCACACATACAAAGAGGTGAATGTCTTGATAAGTGCTATCAATAAATGTGAAATACAAACTCCTAAACATAAATCATTTACTGTTCAAAAAATCCAATAGAACTAGGTTCCTACAGTAGTCTAAATGGCAATGAAAATGAAGGAAGCTGAGTAGGTGGCTGTGACTTGTAATAATACAGTCAAAATGCTAATGAATGAAGCACTGTCATCCAATATGACCATCGATGTGTGTCATCACACTGGGCAGTGATCCTGTTCTTCCACTCATGGGCTGAGCCGCAGAGATTCAAAGTGGAGATGATCTAGAGTTAGGAGTAACCCTGCTATTTGGTAAAAACTTTGTGATGTGGGCGAGGCCTAGCTCTATAATGGGCACATACATTCGCACCCATTGCAGTTTAACATAGTTTTTCTGTTCCCATGTAAAATATGCATAAACTCTAATGTGCTCCAGTGTGTGGCCAGTTTTCCAAAGGGTTTTAAAAAATAAAATGCCTTGTGCAGGCATAAACCTCTATTAAGACAAGCTATGAACAACTGCATGCAAAATGTCATTAAGACACAACATTAAAACACTGGATTATAATTTATATCACCTGCACTTTTTCACTAATTTGAAATGTCCTAAATGATGTTAAGAAACCTGCAAACACATACTCTACAGCAGGCATGTCCAAACTGCGGCCCTCCAGCTGTTGAGAAACTACACATCCCAGCATGCCCTGACACAGCCGTAGCATTCTCTGACAGCAAAACTGTGTCAGGGCATGCTGGGATATGTAGTTTCCCAACAGCTGGAGGGCCGCAGTTTGGACATGCCTGCTCTACAGCAATGATTCTCAAACTTTTTGGAATCACAGCACCCTAGAGTACTAGAACTTTTTTTCACGGCACCCCTAGGCCAAAAGTTTCTTGAGAAATTGAGAAAGAAATATTAAATTAAGTAAATTGTGTTTATAGGTCATCCTTACGTTCAATTATGTGGTGAGTGACAGGATTCACTTTTGTTTGTCCATATATTTTATGATTGACAGCCACCAGCACTGGTTTTGCCTATTACACTGACAATAAATAGTTTGAATTTGTCCTGGACCACCAACCTGAGGCAACCCTGCAAGTGTCCCGCGGCACACACTTTGAGAACCACTGCTCTACAGTCTTTGTCTTGATCTTTTTAAAGTAGCAATTCCCAATTGTAAGGCTTGATGAAATATGCAGGTGCTATATAAATAAATGTGGTGTATTGTTTTTTTTTTGTTTTTTTTATAAATCTCAGTGGCTAGAAGCAGCAGCACTTTTTTTTTTCCAATGGTCTGTTTGCTGTTCAGAGTGCTATTAATGATTGATAAGTGTGTACATTTTCCACAGTGTAATAGACTATAATGGCAACAACAGACACGTCACATGATACAGTGAGCAAATAAGCTTTGGAACATCCCTCTGAGCTGTTTCTAGTGTATGAGGTTGGTTCAATAAGTAAGGTAACGGTACCTCTCGTGTGTAATGTTCTCTATTTCATTTTTATTTCCCCCCAGGCCTGAGCATGGAGACCAGTGCCACTCCTCACAGCCATTAGACTGCGCCTCATGTCAGTCATACTGCATACCTCCCAACTGTCCAGATTTTCGCGGGACAGTCCCGTTTTTTGGGGACTGTCCCTCCCGCGGATCGCAGTGTCCCGCGGTGAGTGGGGGGCAGTTGAGAGCCTCCTGCACATGCGCACAGCATCTATTCACAGGACACAGAGGGAGAGAGGGCATGCCAGCAGCTCAGAGCGCTGGGCATGCCCCCTCAGTGACGAAAACGGGAGGCACGGCAGGCGGTCTCAGCACTGCCTTGAAGTCACACCCCCCTTTACCAGCGGCCACACCCCCTTTGCAAGTGGGCGCGGCTCCACCGTGCATAAAGGTCCCTCTTTGCATTTAATAAATGTTGGGAGGTATGATACTGTCCCAACATCAGTTGTAAGACGTCAGGGCTGGCAGAAACATGGTCAAACATTGAGGTGCCTCAGTACCCAGTGTGAATACTTTTTTTTGTACCCCAGTTGCTCATGAACGATGTGCACATTACCCACTGAGATGTTCAGTTCGTCAGCAATATCACTAACTGAAATGCATCTGTCCTTCTGCATCAGACTTTCAATGTGGCAAAAATTGTCATCTGTGGTGGACATGCTTGGCCGGTCGAATCTGTGCTCATCTTGTATGTCTATCCTGCTCTTATCAAAGGCAGTGTACCAAACCCAAACACGTTTCTGTGACATGATACTATCACCATACACCTCGACAAGACGGTGATGAATTTCAGCTGCTGATGTGCCTTTGTAGATGCAGAAATCTGATCATACTACGCACCTCAATGTATGACCATGTGTGCGCCAGCCCCGCCATCTTACAACTGATGTTGGACAATATGACTGATATGAGGCACAGGCTAATGGCTGTGAGGAGAAGCAGTGGTCTACCTGCTCTGGTCTGGTGGGAAACTAGAATGAAATAGAGAACATTACACACGTGAGAGCTCGTTACCTTATTAGACCATCCTCACAATTTGTCCCTCTACTTCTCCCCATCTGCCACCTGACATGCTGAAATACTAGGAGCCTACGTCTGTGTAGCAGACTGACTGCGTTTGACAATCATACTTGTTTTCCCCCCAGAGATTTTCATAAGGAGACATGGATTGCTATGATGTTAGTTTTGCTAAATGACGTGTAAAATTGTACATAAATTGCTATTTAAATGTCAGAAATCTTCTATTGGGAATACTGCTTTAATCTTCACATTTTTTGGGGGTTTCCTCCTGTTACTCCATTCACACCAAGGCAAGGGGAAAAACCAGGATGTGTGTCAATGTGGATAGTTCATCCCGGATTATCTGACCTGAGTCCGCACCTCTGGTCACGACCTGGGATTTCCTCTAGTCTGAGCCGGTTAGGCTGCGGTAATAAAGGGTGTTACTGGGTTACTCTACCCGGGTTCTGGTCAAAGAACCTCACTGGTGGCTTGGAAGCATGTAATGACCTAGTAACACGATGAGCCTGTTCTGCAAGGCATGGGTCAAGTGTAAAGGTGACGACGCGGGATCAAAGTGTGGTATGAAAAGATGCAACATGGAATTATTGTGTCACGGGTACAGCTCAGCAATCACAAAAGTTTAGTTGGTATATATACACATTTGTGTTTCAGAACTCAAGTTTCTTCACAGTAGAGGCTCATCTGATCTCAAAAGGCCCCCACACATGGCACGATATAGCTGCCAATCCAACGAATTAGAACGATATAGCAGCTAGATCGTTCCGTGTGTGGGCATGATGTCATCCACTGAGCGCAACCGTGGGGTCATCCACATCGCTGATCTTTTTGTATGTTCAAACGATCAGCAATGTGGGCGGCGCTATGCGTAGGAGGGCTGGCATAGCGGGTGGTCGGGTACTAGTCGCCCGGTGTGTGGGGACCACCCAATATGCCGCCCCACGGATGCTCTTTAGCATCGGCCGCACGCATCGCTTAAGACAACGCACAGCCCTCCTTCAATATACATGATAGTAGAATAATGAAGGCATTGGGTGCACTGGGAGTGCTGTGAACAAACACTCTGAGATGGCAGTGTGCAAAAGGCTACCTGTTTACTACATATGTCATAAGACTGCGGTTCCCATGGCAGTCTCATGACACTAGGCAAACTAGATAATCAAACAAAACAAAAAAATCACATTTCATGGTTTGTCGTTTTAATGGATAAATGATAATTGCATACATAATTTGTTCAATTGACTGTGATAAAGCAAATTGTTGAGGAGTTTAATAAGTTCAAAAAGTATCCTGTACCAGTCTGAGAAGGGTATTGGGTAATAAATGGGTTACAACCAATACTATTTTTCTGGAAAAATGGGTTCAGAAACTACGGATCTGGATGGTGCAACTATAAAAAAAAAAAAAAAAGTTATAGATAAATAAATAGTTTTTTAAAAAAGAAGGCGCACAAAACTGACTTTAAAATAAAACTCATCACATCATAAAACATGTCAGACAGACAGGAGTGTACCCTCCGCTGACCGACCCCTTCCCCCGGTTCCTGGTCGTCTGTCCGGACGCCTGGTTTTTAAATATGCTTAAAAATCTGGAGACCCAACCAGGTTCTGCAGTGTGTAGGGTGCCGAGACCAGAGCTAGTGACAGATATCCAGTCCCAGCAGCTCTGCACACCAACAGTGTGGCGGCAATGCAGGATCTGGAGGGATCCCGACATCGCGTGCCGATGCTGCGGAACCTGACATAGTGTAGGAATGGCGTATGTGGTGATGATTATAGCGGCAGGATGATGCAGGCATTGCGATGGAGGTTGGACTGGAGCTTACCTGCAGAGTTCGCCAGCGAGCGGCGGCATTTACCTTTTCAAAAATGGTGCAGTAATTTAAAAAAATAAATAAAATAAGATTGCCACAGCGAGTCAATCACGACGAGCTGCATCATCATTCCACCCCCTTGTACTGGCTAATATTAGCCTGTGCAAGGCAGTGTAAGTCAGTCCGATGGCAGAGGAGGAGAAAGGAAGAGCTCCGGAAAATAGAAGATGCCAAAGAAGCCCAGGGGGAGGTGGCGGCCATTTAAGAATGCTAAAAGGTCACACACACACACACACACACACACACACACACACACACACTCTCTCTCTCTCTCTCCCCGAGGTAAAGATCAAAGAAGACACTGCTAAGGCCGCAAACACTGGTGAGGTGAAGATCAAAGAAGATGGCTGAAACCCTGGGGAGGCAGCAGCCATGCAAAAGAGCTTAAAGGACGCCACCCCCCAGGTGAAGGTGCTGGCTAATAAACTATTATAACATCAAGTGATTTTAATTTCAGTATTTTTATTTTTTTACAAACTACATGTGCCAGCAGGCCCTTTATGTCCAGGCATGTTGGCACTTATGGATCTCCAAGTGCCAGGATGCTGGGACTGGCCTGCTAGTACCTGTAGGTTGCCTGTAAAGAACAATATGATGATACCATGCCCTGGGCTGACCAGTTTTGGGGCTGGTTAATGTGATGTTAGTATTGGCATGGAGAACTCCACATCGTCGTCCCCCCCCCCTTCCCATTTCCATTACCAAATCAGGCTGAGGGATCCAGGGCTGGTTATTTTTTTGGGGAGACTCCACTTTTTTTTGGTACGCATTAAAATCCTGTCCCCCATCCCAAATGATGTTATTAATTGTCAGCCATCCCCTCTTCACCATTGTTATTAATTAAATTCCCTTTCCTCCACAGCCAAAGTAATTTTTTCAGCAGATTGGAGGTCTGCTGAAATATTGGACAAGTGTGTAATGAGGATTGGCTGTAGAATCTGTGAGCAGGTCTGCAGTAGGATTGTATAAACAGTCAGATCTGTCGAGGATTGGACATGTGTGTACCCAGCTTAAGGCGTTAGTAAATCTCCCCCCTATATGTATAAGGTGTATATGAAACATAAATGCATTCTGTGCTTAGACTTAGGTCCCATCCCAAGATATCTCATTATAGTATGCAATTATTCCACTATAAAGCAAAAACATGATATCCAAAATATTTCTGGTCCCACAAGCATTTTGGATATGAGAGTTTCAACCTGTATTTAAAAATACAGAACCTATCAAATGAAACAATGATGTGCCTGCACATATACAACAGTATATTAAAAACCTGTGGTAAAGGCCAACTTCAGATATGCCCATTAATATTTTTTTTAATTATTATTATTGTATTGCTACATTACGAACAGATTCACCCTTAATTGAATTTCCCCCTTAGAATTTCCCCGATTCTCCGACAGATTGTCAATCATCATTTTTGATCGATGGGTCAGGTCAGATTCGAAAATGGACGCCAGGTGTATGGGGCCCTTTAGTTGACTAATCCGACAGTTTCCAAGTGTTTTAAAAATGACACATTATACAGTCACTCAATAAATGGGACACAATGCCTTACAGACATATGTAGCTTTGATAAAAAAAAATCTAAACACATTCACAGTGTAATGATGATGAGAAACTCTAAATTAAATAACAAACGTACTGTACTGCACACATGGCACCAAGTTGTTATGTAAACCACTCTTAAAGGAAAAAAGAAACAACCCCAGACAGGAGGTAAGAGCACATATTTTGCAGCAAAAGACTTTTCCCCTGACAGGCACTATTATGGCTGCTACAGGCATGTGCCTCACATTTGCCACGTGTTACACACTTTCTAGTACAGCTCAGTAAATGATTATTATGGAGGTCTGGATCGCAGGAATGCAACGTGCACAAGTACACAGGGAGAAAACGATGATCCATTTACTTTAACCAATTGAGTTCTGCAGACAAGACTAGAGCTGTCATGCTTTGGGAGATCCCTCAGGTCTCTAACGTGCTAAATAAAATACTTAATCTTTGACAGAAATCTGCATTCTTTAAGTAAAAGCTAGGCGGGGGAGGGGGGGGGGGTCTGTAGTCAGCACTTATAAACAGATTTTTGTTTCCCTTTCTTCAGCAATAATGCCATTTTCTCTAACGTCCTTGAGGATGCTGGGACTCCGTAAGGACCATGGGGAATAGACGGGCTCCGCAGGAGATATGGCACTTTAAGAAAGTTTTGGACTCTGGGTGTGCACTGGCTCCTCCCTCTATGCCCCTCCTCCAGACCTCAGTTTTACACTGTGCCCAGAGCAAGATGGGTGCACTGCAGAGAGCTCTCCAGAGTTCTCTGCCTAGAAGCATTTTTGTTTGGATTTTTTTTTCTACCTTTTACTACTTTTTCACAGGGAGCACTGCTGGCAATAGGCTCCCTGCATCGAGGGACTGAGGAGAGAAGAGCAGACCTTCTTGTCAAAGATAGGCTCTGCTTCCTCGGCTACTGGACACCATTAGCTCCAGAGGGGGTGAACGCAGGTTCTTACTGGGCATCCACCCCCGGAGCCGCGCCGCCGTTCTCCTCACAGAGCTAGAAGTACAGAAGACAGAAGTCGTCAGGTGGCAGAAGCCTTCAGCTTCACTGAGGTAACGCACAGCACTGCAGCTGTGCGTCATTGCTCCCATACACCTCACATACTCCGGTCACTGTAAGGGTGCAGGGCGCAGGGGGGGGGGGCGCCCTGGGCAGCAATATAAACCTCTGCATGGCAAAAAGACTATATACATGTACAGGTGGGCTCTGTACATGTATATAAAAGAGCCCCCGCCATATTTTACTAACTTTGAGCGGGACAGAAGCCCGCCGCCGAGGGGGCGGGGCTTCTCCCTCAGCACTCACCAACGCCATTTTCTCTCCACAGCACTGCTGAGAGGAAGCTCCCCGGACTCTCCCCTGCTTACACACGGTGAAAGGGTGCTTAAAAGAGAGGGGGGGGGGGCACATAATTGGCGGTTTACATATTATACAGCGCTGCTGGGGAAAAACATTTTGTGTTGGTCTCCAGGGTTATTGCGCTGGGGTGTGTGCTGGCATACTCTCTCTCTGTCTCTCCAAAGGGCCTTGACAGGGATACTGTCTTCAGGAAAGGGGTTCCCCGTGTGTGTGTGAAGTGTGTCGGTACGCGTGTGTCGACATGTTTGACGAGGAAGGCTCTAATGTGGAGGGGGAGTGTTTGAATGTCAGGTCGCCGTCGGCAACGCCGACACCGGAATGGGTGGATATGCTGAATATCTTGAATGCAAATGTCAATCTATTGCATACAAGATTAGACAAGGCAGAAGCTAGGGATCAGTCAGGTAGCCAGTCCATGCCTGTCCCTAGGGCGCCAGGTCCTTCGGGGTCTCAGAAGCGCACCATATCCCAGATCGATGACACAGATACCGACACAGATACTGACTCTAGTGTCGACTATGAAGATGCAAAATTACAGCCAAAGGTGGCTAAGGGTATACGGTACATGATTATTGCCATTAAAGAGGTTTTGCATATTACTGAGGAACCCCCTGTCCCTGACACGAGGGTACACATTTATAAAGGGAAAAAGCCTGAAGTCACTTTTCCATCCTCATTTGAATTAAGTGACTTGTGCGAAAAAGCTTGGGAATCTCCGGATAGGAGACCACAAGTTCCCAAAAGGATTCTCATGGCGTATCCTTTTCCACAAACTGATAGGATACGCTGGGAATCTTCGCCAAAAGTTGACAAGGCGCTGACACGTTTGTCCAAAAAGGTGGCACTGCCTTCTCAGGATACGGCTTCCCTCAAGGAACCTGCTGATCGCAGGCAGGAAATTACCTTAAAGCACATTTACAATCATTCCGGTACTATTGCTCGACCGGCTATGGCGTCGGCCTGGGTTTGTAGTGCGGTTGTGGCATGGGCAGATTCCTTATCTACGGAAATTGACACATTAGATAGGGACGCCATTCAAATGACCATAGAGCATTTCAGAGATGCTGCCTTGTATATGAGGGATGCTCAGAGAGACATTTGTTTATTAAGCTCCAGAATAAATGCTATGTCTATTTCTGCTAGGCGGCTCTTGTGGACCCGACAGTGGACGGGAGATGCCGATTCAAAGCGGCATATGGAGTCCTTGCCTTACAAAGGGGTGGAGTTGTTTGGAGACGGCCTCTCGGATCTTGTCTCTACGGCTACGGCTGGTAAGTCATATTTCTTACCTTATGTCCCCCCGCAGCATACAAAAAAGGCACCTCATTATCAAATGCAGTCCTTTCGTTCCAATAAAAACAAGAAGGTACGTGGATCATCCTTTGTTGCCAGAGGGAAAGGCAGGGGGAAAAAGCTGCACACAGCTAGTTCCCAAGAGCAGAAGTCCTCCCCTGCGTCTGCAAAGTCCACCGCATGACGCTGGGGCTTTCCGAGGGGAGGCAGATCTGGTGGAGGCTCGTCTTCGATTTTTCAGCCACGTCTGGGTTCACTCGCAGGTGGATCCCTGGGCATTAGAGATTGTTTCTCAGGCATACAGGCTGGAATTCGAAGACTTGCCTCCTCGCCGATTTTTCAAATCGGCTCTGCCGGCTTCCCCGTCAGAGAGGGAGCTAGTGTTGGCAGCAATCCAAAAATTGTATATTCAACAGGTGATTGTCACAGTTCCTCATCTCCAGCAAGTAGAGGGATATTACTCAACCCTGTTTGTGGTCCCGAAACCGGACAGTTCGGTCAGACCCATTTTAAACCTGAAATCTCTGAACCTGTACTTGAAGAGGTTCAAGTTCAAAATGGAATCACTCAGGGCGGTCATCGCCAGCCTGGAGGAGGGGGGGATTGGATGGTGTCCCTGGACATAAAGGATGCTTACCTTCATGTTCCAATATTCCCCCCGCATCAGGCGTTCCTGAGATTTGCAGTGCAGGACTGTCACTACCAATTTCAGACGTTGCCGTTTGGGCTTTCCACGGCCCCAAGAATTTTCACCAAGGTAATGGCGGAAATGATGGTGCTCCTGCGCAGGCAGGGGGTCACAATTATCCCATACTTGGACGATCTCCTCATAAAGGCGAGATCTCGGGAGAGGTTGCTGGACAGCGTGTCTCTGTCCATGAAGACGTTGCAGATACACGGCTGGATTCTCAATATACCGAAGTCCCAGCTAGTCCCTACAACGCGTCTGACCTTTTTGGGGCTGATTCTAGACACAGACCAGAAAAAGGTTTTTTCTTCCGATCAAAAAGGTTCAGGAACTCATAGCCATGGTCAGGAACCTATTAAAACCAAAAAAGGTTTCAGTGCATCATTGCACGCGGGTCATGGGGAAGATGGTGGCTTCCTACGAGGTCATCCCTTTCGGCAGGTTCCATGCGAGGACTTTTCAATGGGACCTCTTGGACAAGTGGTCCGGGTCCCATTTACAAATGCCTCAAAGGATCACACTGTCTCCCAGGACCAGGGTATCTCTCCTGTGGTGGCTGAGCAGTGCTCACCTACTAGAAGGTCGCAGGTTCGGCATTCAGGACTGGGTCCTGGTGACCACGGACGCAAGCCTCCGAGGCTGGGGAGCAGTGACACTGGGAAGAAATTTCCAAGGTCTCTGGTCAAGCCTAGAGTCTTGTCTCCACATCAACGTCCTGGAGTTGAGGGCCATATACAACGCCCTTCGTCAAGCGGAGGAATTGCTTCGGAGAAAACCGGTTCTGATTCAGTCAGACAATGTCACGGCAGTGGCTCATATAAACCGCCAAGGCGGAACAAGGATCAGAATGGCCATGGCAGAAGCGACCAGGATTCTACGCTGGGCGGAAGGCCATGTAAGCGCGCTGTCAGCGGTGTTCATCCCGGGGGTGGACAACTGGGAGGCGGACTTCCTCAGCAGGCACGACCTGCATCCGGGAGAGTGGGGACTTCATCAAGAAGTCTTCGCACAGATCACGGATCGTTGGGGACTGCCTCAAATCGACATGATGGCATCCCGTCTCAACAAAAGCTAAAGCGGTATTGCGCCAGGTCAAGGGACCCTCAGGCGGTAGCGGTAGACGCTCTGGTGACACCTTGGGTGTTCAGATCGGTCTATGTGTTTCCTTCTCTTCCTCCTATTCCCAAGGTGTTGAGAATAATACGAAGAAGCAGGGTCAGAACAATACTCATTGTTCCGGATTGGCCACGGAGGACTTGGTATCCGGAGCTGCAAGAGTTGCTCGCAGGGGATCCGTGTTCTCTTCCTCTAAGGCAGGACCTGCTGCGGCAGGGGCCCTGTCTGTTCCAAGACTTACCGCAGCTGCGTTTGACGGCATGGCGGTTGAACGCCGGATCCTGGCGGAAAAAGGGATTCCGGAGGAAGTAATTCCTACCCTGATCAGGGCTAGGAAAGACGTGACGTTAAAACATTATCACCGTATATGGCGGAAATATGTTTCTTGGTGTGAGGCCAGAGCTGCTCCTACGGAGGAGTTCCATTTGGGCCGTCTACTTCACTTCCTTCAAACAGGAGTGACTTTGGGCCTAAAATTAGGGATCCATAAAGGTTCAGATTTCGGCCTTATCCATTTTCTTTCAAAGAGAATTGGCCTCTATTCCTGAAGTACAGACCTTTGTGAAGGGAGTGCTGCATATTCAGCCTCCCTTTGTGCCTCCGGTGACGCCTTGGGATCTTAACGTGGTGTTACGTTTCCTCAAGTCACCTTGGTTTGAACCACTCAAAACTGTGGAGTTGAAATACCTCACGTGGAAAGTGGTCATGTTGTTGGCATTAGCTTCGGCTAGACGTGGTTCAGAATTGGCGGCTTTATCACATAAAAGCCCATACTTGGTTTTTCACACGTGGATAGGGCAGAGTTGAGGACTCGTCCTCAATTTCTGCCAAAGGTGGTCTCATCTTTTCATATGAACTAACCTATTGGCGTGCCTGTGGCTACACGGGACTTGGAGGATTCCGAGTCCCTGGATGTGGTCAGGGCTTTGAAGATTTATGTGACCAGAACGGCTAGAATCAGGAAGACTGAAGCTCTGTTTGTTCTGTATGCAGCCAACAAGGTTGGCGCTCCTGCTTCAAAGCAGACTATTGCTCGCTGGATCTGTAACACGATTCAGCAGGCGCATTCTACGGCAGGATTGCCGTTACCGAAATCGGTTAAGGCCCACTCCACTAGGAAAGTGGGCTCTTCTTGGGCGGCTGCCCGAGGGGTCTCGGCATTACAGTTGTGCCGAGCAGCTACTTGGTCGGGGACAAACACCTTTGCAAAGTTCTATAAGTTTGATACCCTGGCTGAGGAGGACCTCCTGTTTGCTCAATCGGTGCTGCAGAGTCATCTGCACTCTCCCGCCCGTTTGGGAGCTTTGGTATAATCCCCATGGTCCTTACGGAGTCCCAGCATCCTCAAGGACGTTAGAGAAAATAAGATTTTACTTACCGGTAAATCTATTTCTCGTAGTCCGTAGAGGATGCTGGGCGCCCGTCCCAAGTGCGGACTTCTTCTGCAAGACTTGCATATAGTTATTGCTTACATAAGGGTTATATTATAGTTTTTCGGTGGAACCGTGGCTATGTTGTTGTTCACACTGTTAACTGGGTAAGTTTATCACAAGTTATACGGTGTGATTGGTGTGGCTGGTATGAATCTCGCCCTTAGATTTACAAAAATCCTTCCTCGTACTGTCCATCTCCTCTGGGCACAGTTTCCCTAACTGAGGTCTGGAGGAGGGGCATAGAGGGAGGAACCAGTGCACACCCAGAGTCCAAAGCTTTTTTAAAGTGCCCTATCTCCTGCGGAGCCCGTCTATTCCCCATGGTCCTTACGGAGTCCCAGCATCCTCTACGGACTACGAGAAATAGATTTACCGGTAAGTAAAATCTTATTTTGGAGCTCATACAGTAATACCTCCATTTCCTCAGGTGTTTATGGCTACTCCTATCTTAGGGCCTAATTCAGACCTGATTGCTCCGCTGTGTCTTTACAGAGGTCTCCGATCAGATAGACGCCGCCATAGAGAGTGAAAACCTGCCCCGTGCAAGTGTTTGAATGTATGCATACGCCGTGCAAAAACTTTGCCAGACAGCAGACATCTGCAAATCCGTTTGCAACTCACTCACCATTGAATGATTTTTCCAGTCTGTGCGTAGCACAGGAATTACGCCTACAGTGCGAAAGAGACCGGCTGATCGGGGCCGGCGCTAACATCACACATCTGCCATGAAAATGCTTGGAAACGCCAGCGTTTTTCCTGACACTGCCAGAAAACGGGCAGTTACCACCCACAAACGTCAGCTTCCTGTCAATCACCTTGCGTACACCTAGCAATCAAAATTTTCGCACCATTCTGTCACTATTTGGCTCACACGTGCTCATTCGATAATCGCGCAAAAGCGATCAGGGCTGAATTAGACCCTTAGTTTTGTTGTTGCTAAATGAATACACACAAGGTTCCTGATAGCCACTGACAACAAATCTTCCAATTTCTTTTAACTGGCACAGTACCTATAAATAGAAAGTGGAATACTCCAGAGAATATGCAAAGTATATTTTTACATTTTAGCCTTTGAAGCTCATCTCAGCATAGGAATGGCCACCCGCCATCGATGGTTGTGCAACTATCAGTGGTCTATGGCTGATGACAAGTGTTACGCAACTGATGGTGCAGTAGCACTGCCTTATCATCGATGGTGGCACCCGATATTGAGAAATCACAGAAGGCTGAGGTTTTTAAAACCATTGATGGTACAGCCTTCGATGGCCATCACTACATCTAGGACAATTATTTAGGGAGCGGACAGCGGCCATATGGTATAGTTAACTTGCAGGGCTGTGCACTGTTGTCTGTAGCAGAGAGTTCAAATAGATTTTGTGCCAACAAAAAAATGTTAAACAAATAACATTTTCAAAATGAATATAAAAAACACACAAGTATGTTATTAGCCCGGGAAGCCCAACATTGATTAGGACTGATTTTTTTTTCATGAATAAATGTCAAGTACAGACAACAATTTATGCAAGCAGTCAACCACAGTAAATAGCATGATATACAGACAAACAGAAACATACCACCAGTCCTGCACATATAGAATACCAATTCTGTAGCAAATGACAAGAATTTACAGAGCAACAGACATTTACCACAATAAATCTGTATAGAAATGTGTGAAGAATCAAAATGCATTTTTCAAACACAACCTAGCAAATGAACTAACATTTGGCAAAAACAACAAACAATAAAAAATAAAAGTAAATGCACATAGTATGTAGAGTTACATTAAAGCGTACCGCGTAACAAACCGAGTGGGCGTACATAGCAAGCAGTAAAAGGCCAAGCCCCCCCACCCACCAAAAAAAAAACCAGGAAAGCGTAAAAGACTATATAGAAGTCTCATGAGAGGAATACACAGGAACTAGCATTATTTTGCATATATACAAAACGGTCTTTAGAGACAGAGTCATTCACTATCGCCTTAAAAGAGGAAAACGTGGGTCCCTTAGGGGCCATCCATAGTCTTGCACTGCATACCTTAGCCAGGGCACAGATATTATGAATGTACATATAACTCCTCCCATCTAGTCAGAGCCCACTATCTCCAGAACACATACAGTAACTTCGGTGTTAATACAGATAAACGGTATCCCCGATTCCCCGTATCTCCCAAAACCAGCTTAACCCGAGACCAAAATGTCTGTACAGAAGGGCACTCCCACACAAGGTGTCAGAAAGTGCCCTGGGCAGTGACACATTTAGTACAGGCATCAGAGAATCCACTTACAAACCCGGTAAATCTAACTGGAGTCATATAGGCCCTATGTAGTACAAAAAACTGTATCTAAGGGACTTGGTAACAGTACGTGGGTATTCCATAGCAAGTTCCCACTCCTCCACATCAATCGGGCCCAGATTACGCTCCCCCACTTCATACGTAACCGAGAAAGCAGATCGGTGTGATGCAGGGCAAGAAGACGCAGGTAGGAGAGGGAAATCGGTTTAACATGACCCAGGTTAAATATAAAAGTCTTTATAGGAAAAGGTAAGAGTGGGGGAGGCGTGTCTCTGAACGGTGATTGCAAAGCGTGTTTAAGTTGAAGGAAGCGATAGAAGTATGAGCTAGGCAAGCCAAACTCGCACTTCAATTGCTGGAAGGATATCAGTAGTCCATCACAATACAGATGAGAAGTGAAACTATAGATTTGGGGGCCCACACAGTGGCATCAGAATGCGGGTGCGGTAGGGTGCGGGCCGCACCCAGGTGTCACCCTCGGAAGGGGTGACACCAAAGTGCCAACTCTCCTGCAGTGACAGGAGCAGAGTGCTGCAGTGTGATAATCCTCTGCAGCACTCGGCTCCTGTCACAGATAAGGAGCCAGCACTGTACGCTGCACAGTCTCCGGGGACAGCCAGCATCTCCGGGGAAGCTGGACATGCCCCCGGAGTGAAAAAAGAGGACACCCGTGAGGCCACGCCCTTTAAATTAGGCCACACCCCATTTCAGGCGCCCGCGGCTTCAGCAGGGTGAGTGGGCGGGGGTGTAGTAATGCAGAGTGCGCACCGGGTGTCACCACACCTGGTCACGCCTCTGGGCCCACACACCACAGCCAGCAAGAGATTTCAATTCAGGGAGCCAGCGAGAGTACCAGAGGGGAGTGTCTGGGTCAAGACCATCAAACCTAGAAAGCACCCGCAGTGCCTGACAAATTTTTGCAGCCTGAAAAACAATGAGGGGGGGGGGGGGATAACTAAGATATATTACCACTTAATAAAGTCTGCATAGGTGAAAAACCAGTAAAGTAACAATGAATAAATGCACAATGGAGGGAAAGCACATTATCATCCTGCAGCCAGTCCCTGAGATGTGCAATTTGAGCAGCATAATAATAAACTTGAAAGTTAAGGAGCGCCAGTCCACCATCTACCCTAGATCTGGTGAGAGTATTTAGTTGTATTCAAGGTCGCTCATAGGCCCAAACCAAGGAGCAAAGAATATTATTACATTTTCTAAAGAATGAGGGGAATATGTATACTGGAGACTGTAAAAGGATCTATAACATTTTTGGCAGCAATAATATTTTAACGGAATACAACGTGGAAGATACTGGCGCCCTGTACATATGATGTACCAGAGTGAAAGTGATTTTACAGCCACCACATTCCCATAGTTCAAATTATTTAAAACTATGGTTTAGGCAAAATAAACATACACTTTATTGGCACTCACAGGATATGAACAAATTTCACATAGACATATAAAAACATACATAAATAAAGTGCCTTGTGCTAATGGGAGAGATTCTCACCAGAAATAGGAGGTGCGGTGGGCTTAGCTTAATATAAGCAGATGTTTAGGTTCCGGGCTGAATATCCTGGCACCACCGCAGAAGCTTATTCCTCAGCAAAGGCGCACTGATGTTAGGTCCTGATCGTCACAGCTTGTCATCCATCCAACATGTTTCAGTCCAATGACCTTTCTCAAAGGAGTGGATCCAAAACCATAGATTTAAATTATTTGAACTATGGGAATGTGGTGGCTGTAAAATCACTTTCACTCTGGTACATCATATGTATAGGGCGCCAGTATCTTCCACGTTGTATTCTGTTTAAATTCACTAAAGGGACTGTGTTTATCCCTTTCTTGTGGAAAGATAAGGCAGCCTGGTGCATTTAATTGCAAAAGTGAGGGTATTTTTTCAGCAATAATATTTTAATAAGACTGAACCTGGCGGCCACCATCAACGGAAGTTTACATCACGATTTATATTTGCGTACAATATGTTGCATTAGTGGATCAAGATTTAAGGGGGTAAAATCAGAGGGATCATTAGTAATATGGATACCTAGGTACTTAAATTGGCCAGTCCAGCACAAAGGTAGGGAAATTTTAGGTGTATCAGGAGGGGGGGCTAATTACCGGCACTATAAAAGACTTGGACTAATTTATGCGAAGGCCTGAAAATCTGCCAAAGTCATCCAGCACCTGTAAGAGGGTTGGCATGGACACAGTATAGTCCTGCAAGACCAACAATAAGTCGTCCACATAAAGGGCAATTTTAGTCAGACTAGAGCCAATAGATATACCCAAAATACCCAGATGAGATCTAGTAATACACGCAAGGGGTTCAACGGCAATAGCAAAGAGTGTGGGAGAGAGGGGACACCCCTGCCTAGTACCTCGGGACAAAGAAAAAGAGGCAGAAATATAACCATTAACAGAGATCCTGGCAGTTGGCTGCTGGTAAAGGAGACTGGTCCAACGGATATAGTTTGGCCATACAATAACCTCCCACAACTACAGCCATTCTATGCTATCAAAAGCTTTGGTCGCATCTAGAGAGACTATGACCGAATCAGACGGAAAATCATGTGGAGCTTGAAGAACAGTGTACATAGATTAGTGGACATGGACATGCCAGGCATGAAGCCATACTGATCTGAATGGATTATGGTTTTGATAACTGCGTTATGCCGCAGGGCCAGAATTTTTGCCAGGATCTTGGCATCAGTGGGGATAAGAGATAATTGGCCTATAAGACTCCAGCAACCTGGGGTTCTTTCCGGGTTTTGGTATCACAATGATGATAACAGCCTCGGACATAGAGGGGGGAAATCTATTCTCAGCAAAGAGATCTAAATATAAGGAGTGTAAAATAGGGGCAAAGACATCAACATGTTTTTTATATAATTCAATGAGAAGTCCATCACTCCCAGTGGCTTTACCACCTGGAAAGGAGCCAATTGCTGCAGCTACCTCTTCAAGTGTTATAGGTGCTTCAAGAAAAGCGCGGGCCTCAGAAGAAAGTGTAGGAAATATAATGGCTGATAGATACTAACAGAGCTCGAAAGCCGAGCAGGTTAAACGGGACTTCCAAACATCATTATAGTAATTTAGGAATGTCTGCACAATATCAGGTATAGTATCAACAACAGCACCAGCAGGGTCAATCACTTGTGTGACAGCGATCCCAGGGCGATCACAGCGTATTAAATGAGCCAGAAGACTGCCAGGTCTGTCCGCTTGCATATAAATATTATGGGGTATATGCAATTGCGGTCGAATTCCCGAAATTGTCGAATTTCGGGACATTTTCGCCAAAAAAAATAATTCGTCAATGCAATTCAGTACTTTCCGTCAAAAAAACGGACTTTTTGAAATTCGACTTTTTGAAATTCGACTTTTTGCAAATTCGACTTTTTGCAAATTCGACTTTTCTGCAATGATACAAGTGCTGCAATTCGACCAAAGTGTATTCAATTCAAGTTTGGAAATTCGACAACAGTGCTTTTAGACAGCAAATTCGTCATTTTCAATCCGCCACACTTTGGATGGTGAAACCAATAAAAAAAATGTAAAACATGTTTTTTTTGTGTTTTTTTTTCTTGGTAATATCAGATCTATTTATATTAGAAGGGATTAGGTACTTGGTTTGTCTTTTTTGGAGGCACAAGTATTATTTATATATTTTTAAAAATATATATTTTTTTTTTTTATAGATGGAATGGTAAAATCCCGGGAAAAAATGGCGTGGGGTCCCCCCTCCAAAGCATAACCAGCCTCGGGCTCTTCGAGCTGGTCCTGGTTCTAAAAATGCGGGGGAAAATTTGACAGAGGATCCCCCGTATTTTTAAAACCAGCACCGGGCTCTGCGCCTGGTGCTGGTGCAAAAAATACGGGGGACAAAACGAGTAGGGGTCCCCCGTATTTTTCACACCAGCATCGGGCTCCACTAGCTGGACAGATAATGCCACAGCCGGGGGTCACTTTTATACAGTGCCCTGCGGCCGTGGCATTAAATACCCAACTAGTCACCCCTGGCCAGGGTACCCTGGGGGAGTGGGGACACCTTCAATCAAGAGGTCCCCCCCAGCCACCCAAGGGCCAAGGGTGAAGCCCGCGGCTGTCCCCCCCATCCAATGGCTGCGGATGGGAGGCTGATAGCCTTGAGAAAAATGACAAGAATATTGTTTTTTCCAGTAGTACTACAAGTCCCAGCAAGCCTCCCCCGCAAGCTATTACTTGGAGAACCACAAGTACCAGCATGCGGGAGAAAAACGGGCCCGCTGGTACCTGTAGTACTACTGGGAAAAAAATACCCAAATAAAAACAGGACACACACACCGTGACTTGTACAACTTTATTACATACTGCCGACACACACATACTTACCTATGTTGACACGAAGCAGTCGGTCCTCTTCTCCAAGTAGAATCCACGGATACCTGAAAATAAAAGATAATTATACTCACCTTCCAGCGTCCAGAGATACATCCACGTCCAGAAAATAATCCAGGTACTTGGCAAAAAAACAAAACGCAAATACCCGTGCCAGCGGACTGAAAGGGGTCCCATATTCACACATGAGACCCCTTTCCCCGAATGCAGAGACCTCTATGTGACAGCTGTCACAGAAAGGTCTCTTCAGCCAATCAGCGAGTGCAACGTCCTTGCACTCTGCTGATAGGCTCTGTGCGCGTCTGAGCTGACAGCGCATCGCAAAGCCTCTCCATTACTTTCAATGGTGGGAACTTTGCGGCTAGCGGTGGGGTCACCCGCCGGTCAGCGGCTGACCGCGGGTAACCCCCCCGCTGACGGCAAAGTTCCCACCATTGAATATAATGGAGAGGCTTTGCGATGCGCTGTCACAGCACAGACAGCGCACAGCCAATCAGGTGAGCGCCACGTAGTAGCGCTTCCTGATTGGCTGAAGGGACCTCAGTGACAGGAGTCACGTGGTGTCCCGGCACATTCGGGGAAAGGGGTCTCATGTGTGAATATGGGACCCCTTTCAGTCCGCAGGATCGGGTCATTGCGTTTTGTTTTTTTGCCAAGTACCTGGATTATTTTCTGGACGTGGATGTATCTCTGGACGCTGGAAGGCGAGTATAATTATCTTTTATTTTCAGGTATCCGTGGATTCTACTTGGAGAAGAGGACCGACTGCTTCGTGTCAACATAGGTAAGTATGTGTGTGTCGGCAGTATGTAATAAAGTTGTACAAGTCACGGTGTGTGTGTCCTGTTTTTATTTGGGTATTTTTTTTCCAGTAGTACTACAGGTACCAGCGGGCCCGTTTTTCTCCCGCATGCTGGTACTTGTGGTTCTCCAAGTACCAGCTTGCGGGGGAGGCTTGCTGGGACTTGTAGTACTACTGGAAAAAACAATATTCTTGTCATTTTTCTCAAGGCTATCAGCCTCCCATCCGCAGCCATTGGATGGGGGGGACAGCCTCGGGCTTCACCCCTGGCCCTTGGGTGGCTGGGGGGGGGGACCCCTTGATTGAAGGGGTCCCCACTCCCCCAGGGTACCCCGGCCAGGGGTGACTAGTTGGATATTTAATGCCACGGCCGCAGGGCACTGTATAAAAGTGACCCCCGGCTGTGGCATTATCTGTCCAGCTAGTGGAGCCCGATGCTGGTGTGAAAAATACGGGGGACCCCTACTCTTTTTGTCCCCCGTATTTTTTGCACCAGGCGCAGAGCCCGGTGCTGGTTTTAAAAATACGGGGGATCCTCTGTCAAATTTTTCCCCGCATTTTTAGAACCAGGACCAGCTCGAAGAGCCCGAGGCTGGTTATGCTTTGGAGGGGGGACCCCACGCCATTTTTTCCCGTTTTTTTAAATCGCGGCAAAATCCGGCAAATCGGCCGTTTTTCGCCCGCGGGAATGTCGAATCCGTTTTTCATTGAATATGGTGAATTCCGGCAGCCACCTGCCGGAATTCACCTGTCGAATTGTGTCGAATTAAAAAAACGGCGATAATTTGCCGCGATTCGCCGTGAATTGCATATACCCCAATGTGCCCTAAACATAAGGGACCTAGAGGTTTTGTCTGATAGGTGAGCCAGACAGGCCGATTGAGCTAGCCACCAGCGGGTCTTGGTAGTAGGTAAACCATCTGTCAAATATTGTGTCCAGAGTTCGAAATTCGTTTTCCAGAGCATTCTCAGTGTGCTGGCAAGATATTTAAGGGCAGCAATATGCTTAATAAGTGTACCTCACAGGTAGGACTTAAATGAATCCCAGACCACAGTAACCGGAGCAGACCCAGAACTAAGGGCAAAGTATCTCTCCCACTGTTTCTCTAAAGAAGGACCATCATCCATCTGCAGTAACCAGGACGGGTGCAATTTCCTATAGGACTGCCCCGTCCCCTCTGGAAGAGAACACTGAGCGATACCAACAAAGGTGAGTGGTCAGAAACACCCCATGGCTCATAATGAACATCAGTAAAGTTAGGTAAAAAGGAAGGGGAGACTAGGGCCAGGTCGATCCTGGAAAAGGAACCATGGGTCTTAGAAAAACAGGAGAATTGTTGAAGCATGGGATGACGGCTTCTCCAGGTACCTACCCACGGCAAGCCATCAGTATAATCAGAAAACCTGGAGGGGCCGCCACTAGCCGTAGCGGTGAAGGACGGCTTCCATTTATCAAATAAGGGGCCTAAAAAATTGTTAAAGTCCCCAAAACAAATGACAGGAGTAAGGGGAGAGGAGGCTATAAAGGTAGCAGCTTTCTGTAAAACCTCATAAGCAAAAGGAGAGGGAATATAAATCGCTAACACAAAAATAAGATTTTACTCACCGGTAAATCTATTTCTCGTAGTCCGTAGTGGATGCTGGGACTTCGTAAGGACCATGGGGAATAGCGGCTCCGCAGGAGACTGGGCACAACTAAGAAAGCTTTAGGACTAACTGGTGTGCACTGGCTCCTCCCACTATGACCCTCCTCCAGACCTCAGTTAGGATACTGTGCCCGGAAGAGCTGACACAATAAGGAAGGATTTTGAATCCCGGGTAAGACTCATACCAGCCACACCAATCACACCGTATAACTCGTGATATTATACCCAGTTAACAGTATGAACATAACAGAGCCTCTCAACAGATGGCTCAACAATAACCCTTTAGTTAACAATAACTATATACAAGTATTGCAGACAGTCCGCACTTGGGACGGGCGCCCGGCATCCACTACGGACTACGAGAAATAGATTTACCGGTGAGTAAAATCTTATTTTCTCTAACGTCCTAAGTGGATGCTGGGACTCCGTAAGGACCATGGGGATTATACCAAAGCTCCCAAACGGGCGGGAGAGTGCGGATGACTCTGCAGCACCGAATGAGAGAACTCAAGGTCCTCCTCAGCCAGGGTATCAAATTTGTAGAATTTTGCAAACGTGTTTGCCCCTGACCAAGTAGCAGCTCGGCAAAGTTGTAAAGCCGAGACCCCTCGGGCAGCCGCCCAAGAAGAGCCCACCTTCCTCGTGGAATGGGCTTTTACAGATTTAGGCTGCGGCAGGCCAGCCGCAGAATGCGCAAGCTGAATTGTGCTACAAATCCAGCGAGCAATAGTCTGCTTCGAAGCAGGAGCACCCAGTTTGTTGGGTGCATACAGGATAAATAGCGAGTCAGTCTTCCTGACTCCAGCCGTCCTGGAAACATAAATTTTCAAGGCCCTGACTACGTCCAGTAACTTGGAGTCCTCCAAGTCCCTAGTAGCCGCAGGCACAACAATAGGTTGGTTCAAGTGAAAAGCTGATACCACCTTAGGCAGAATCTGGGGACGAGTCCTCAATTCTGCCCTATCCATATGGAAAATCAAATAGGGGCTTTTACATGACAAAGCCGCCAATTCTGACACTCGCCTAGCCGAAGCCAAGGCCAAAAGCATGACCACTTTCCACGTGAGATATTTTAACTCCACGGTTTTAAGTGGCTCAAACCAATGTGACTTCAGGAAACCCAACACCACGTTGAGGTCCCACGGTGCCACTGGAGGCACAAAAGGAGGCTGAATATGCAGCACTCCCTTAACAAATGTCTGAACTTCAGGCAGTGAAGCCAGTTCTTTTTGAAAGAAAATCGATAGAGCCGAAATCTGGACCTTAATGGAACCCAGTTTTAGGCCCATAGTCACCCCTGACTGTAGGAAGTGCAGAAATCGACCCAGCTGAAATTCCTCCGTTGGGGCCTTCCTGGCCTCACACCACGCAACATATTTTCGCCATATGCGGTGATAATGTTGTACGGTTACATCTTTTCTAGCTTTAATGAGCGTAGGAATGACTTCCTCCGGAATACCCTTTTCTTTTAGGATCCGGTGTTCAACCGCCATGCCGTCAAACGCAGCCACGGTAAGTCTTGGAACAGACAGGGCCCCTGCAGCAGCAGGTCCTGTCTGAGCGGCAGAGGCCATGGGTCCTCTGAGATCAATTCTTGACGTTCCGGGTACCAAGCTCTTCTTGGCCAATCCGGAACACTGAGTATAGTTCTTACTCCTCTTTTCCTTATTATCCTCAGTACCTTGGGTATGAGAGGAAGAGGGGGGAACACATAAACCGACCGGTACACCCACGGTGTCACTAGAGCGTCCACAGCTATCGCCTGAGGGTCCCTTGACCTGGCGCAATATTTTTCTAGCTTTTTGTTTAGGCGGGACGCCATCATGTCCACCTGTGGCCTTTCCCACCGGTTTACAATCAGTTGGAAGACTTCTGGATGAAGTCCCCACTCTCCCGGGTGGAGGTCGTGCCTGCTGAGGAAGTCTGCTTCCCAGTTGTCCACTCCCGGAATGAACACTGCTGACAGTGCTAACACGTGACTTTCCGCCCATCGGAGAATCCTTGTGGCTTCTGCCATCGCCGTCCTGCTTCTTGTGCCGCCCTGTCGGTTTACATGGGCGACTGCCGTGATGTTGTCTGACTGGATCAGAACCGGCTGGTTTTGAAGCAGGGGTTTTGCCTGACTTAGGGCATTGTAAATGGCTCTCAGTTCCAGAACATTTATGTGTAGGGAAGTTTCCTGACTTGACCAAAGTCCTTGGAAGTTTCTTCCCTGTGTGACTGCCCCCCAGCCTCGAAGGCTGGCATCCGTGGTCACCAGGACCCAGTCCTGTATGCCGAATCTGCGGCCCTCTTTGAGATGAGCACTCTGCAGCCACCACAGCAGAGACACCCTGGTCCTTGGAGACAAGGTTATCAACCGATGCATTTGAAGATGCGATCCGGACCATTGGTCCAACAGGTCCCACTGAAATGTTCTGGCATGGAACCTGCCGAATGGAATTGCTTCGTAGGAAGCTACCATCTTTCCCAGGACTCGCGTGCAGTGATGCACCGACACCTGTTTTGGTTTCAGGAGGCCTCTGACTAGAGATGACAGCTCCTTGGCTTTTTCCTCTGGGAGAAAATCTTTTTTCTGGACTGTGTCCAGAATCATCCCCAGGAACAGTAGACGTGTCGCAGGAACCAGCTGTGACTTTGGAATATTTAGAATCCAACCGTGCTGGTGTAGCACCTCCTGAGTTAGTGCTACGCCGACCAACAACTGCTCCCTGGACCTCGCCTTTATCAGGAGATCGTCCAAGTATGGGATAATTAAAACTCCCTTTTTTCGAAGGAGTATCATCATTTCGGCCATTACCTTGGTAAATACCCTCGGTGCCGTGGACAGGCCGAACGGCAACGTCTGGAATTGGTAATGACAATCCTGTACCACAAATCTGAGGTACTCCTGGTGAGGATGGTAAATGGGGACATGCAGGTAAGCATCCTTGATGTCCAGTGATACCATGTAATCCCCTCTTCCAGGCTTGCAATAACCGCCCTGAGCGATTCCATCTTGAACTTGAATTTTTTTATATATGTGTTCAAGGATTTCAAATTTAAAATGGGTCTCACCAAACCGTCCGGTTTCGGTACCACAAACATTGTGGAATAGTAACCCTGTCCTTGTTGAAGTAGGGGCACCTTGACTATCACCTGCTGGGAATACAGCTTGTGCATTGCCTCTATCACAGCCTCCCTGCCTGAGGGAGTTGTTGGCAAGGCAGATTTGAGGAAACGGCGAGGGGGAAATGTCTCGAATTCCAGCCTGTACCCCTGAGATACCACTTGAAGGATCCAAGGATCTACTTGTGAGCGAGCCTACTGATTGCTGAAGTTTTTGAGACGGGCCCCCACCGTACCTGGCTCCGCCTGTTGAGCCCCAGCGTCATGCGGCGGACTTAGAAGAAGAAGCGGGGGAGGACTTTTGTTCCTGGGAACTGGCTGTATGCTGCAGCTTTTTTCCCCTACCTCTGCCTCTGGGCAGAAAGGACGCGCCTCTACCCCGCCTGCTCTTTTGGGGACGAAAGGACTGTACCTGATAATACGGTGCTTTCTTTGGTTGTGAGGGGACATGTGGTAAAAATGCTGACTTCCCAGCCGTTGCTGTGGACACTAGGTCTGAAAGACCATCCCCGAACAACTCCTCACCCTTATAAGGCAAAACTTCCATGTGCCTTTTAGAATCTGCATCACCTGTCCACTGCCGAGTCCATAACCCTCTCCTGGCAGAAATGTACAGTGCACTTATTTTTGATGCCAGCCGGCAAATATCCCTCTGTGCATCTCTCATGTATAAGACAGCGTCTTTAATATGCTCTATGTTTAGCAATATAGTGTCCCTGTCTAGGGTATCAATGTTTTCTGACAGGGAATCTGACCACGCAGCTGCAGCACTGCACATCCATGCTGAAGCAATAGCTGGTCTCAGTATAATACCAGTGTGTGTATATATAGCCTTCAGGAGAGCCTCCTGCTTTCTATCAGCAGGTTCCTTTAGGGCGGCCGTATCCGGAGACGGTAGTGCCACCTTTTTTGATAAGCGTGTAAGCGCTTTATCCACCTTAGGGGGTGTTTCCCAACGTGACCTATCCTCTGGCGGGAAAGGGTACGCCATTAGTAACTTTTTAGAAATTACCAATTTTTTATCTGGGCAAGCCCACGCTACTTCACACACTTCATTTAATTCTTCAGAAGGGGGAAAAACTACTGGGAGTTTTTTCTCTCCAAACATAATACCCTTTTTTGTGGTACCTGGGGTCACATCAGAAATGTGTAAAACATTTTTCATTGCCTCAATCATGTAACGAGTGGCCCTATTGGACATTACATTAGTCTCTTCGTCGTCGACACTGGTATCAGTATCCGTGTCGACATCTGTGTCTGCCATCTGAGGTAGCGGGCGTTTTAGAGCCCCTGATGGCCTTTGAGACGTCTGGGCAGGCACGAGCTGAGAAGCCGGCTGTCCCGCATTTGGCATGTCATCAAATTTTTTATGTAAGGAGTCGACACTTTCACGTAATTCCTTCCACAAGTCCATCCACTCAGGTGTCTGCCCCGCAGGGGGTGACATCACATTTATAGGCATCTGCTCCGCCTCCACATAAGCCTCCTCATCAAACATGTCGACACAGCCGTACCGACACACCGCACACACACAGGGAATGCTCTGACAGGAGACAGGACCCCACAAAGCCCTTTGGGGAGACAGAGAGAGAGTATGCCAGCACACACCAGAGCGCTATTTAATACAGGGATTAACTAAATTATATCCCCTTATAGCTGCTATATATGTATATTGCGCCTAAATTTAGTGCCCCCCCCTCTCTTTTTTACCCTTCTGTAGTGTAGACTGCAGGGGAGAGCCAGGGAGCTTCCTTCCAGCGGAGCTGTGAGGGAGAAATGGCGCCAGTGTGCTGAGGGAGATAGCTCCGCCCCTTTTTCGGCTGACTTTTCTCCCGCTTTTTTATGGATTCTGGCAGGGGTATTTATCACATATATAGCCTCTGGGGCTATATATTGTGATGATTTTGCCAGGCAAGGTGTTTATATTGCTGCTCAGGGCGCTCCCCCCCAGCGCCCTGCACCCATCAGTGACCGCAGTGTGAGGTGTGCAAGAGGAGCAATGGTGCACAGCTGCAGTGCTGTGCGCTACCTTGTTGAAGACAGGAGTCTTCTGCCGCCGATTTTCCGGATCACTTCTTGCTTCTGGCTCTGTAAGGGGGCCGGCGGCGCGGCTCCGGGACTGAACATCAATGGCCGGTTCCATGCGGTCGATCCCTCTGGAGCTAATGGTGTCCAGTAGCCTAAGAAGCCCAAGCTACCACCAGTTAGGTAGGTTCGCTTCTTCTCCCCTTAGTCCCTCGCTGCAGTGAGTCTGTTGCCAGCAGATCTCACTGTAAAATAAAAAACCTAAAATATACTTTCTCTCTAGGAGCTCAGGAGAGCCCCTAGTGTGCATCCAGCTCAGCCGGGCACAAGATTCTAACTGAGGTCTGGAGGAGGGTCATAGTGGGAGGAGCCAGTGCACACCAGTTAGTCCTAAAGCTTTCTTAGTTGTGCCCAGTCTCCTGTGGAGCCGCTATTCCCCATGGTCCTTACGGAGTCCCAGCATCCACTTAGGACGTTAGAGAAAAAAGGTTGGGAATACAATTTACAGTCAATAAAAACAAACCTGCCCCGGGAGTCAGTCTGGATCGAAAGTAATTCAAATTGTACAGTTTTCTTACTCAAGACTGAAACCCCACTAGAAAAAGAGGAGTGGGAGGCATGAAATGCCCAGCTAACCCAAGGTCGGCGGAGCGACAGCAGTCTAGTGCCCTCCAAATTAGTCTCGCTAAGGCAAGCAATATCAGGGTCATATTTCTTAATCAGTTTCAGAACTAGGGAGCATTTCACTTTGTTATGAATACCCCGGACGTTCCAGGTTAAAAATTTTAAATGAGGCATAATACAATCATCATGTTACAGATCTATAGGAGAGCAGAAGCAAAAAGCCACTAAAATAAACAAACAATGAGAATCTCAGTACAGTAATGAAAGCGCCCAAAGTTATTAGCAAAAGCAAGCGCAACGCCACAGGGTGTTGTAGAAAATTTCCCAGCAAGACATATACACCTAATCTCAAAAGACTGGTGGGGGGCGCAAAGGACAGAAAATATCGCAGAACTCAGAACCATACCATCAGCAGTTTCCAAAGAACAGCAGGCAGTAACCCTAGCAGAGCAGTACCAATATCGCTTACACTGTAAACGTACTAAAATAATACGCCAATACACAAACAGTAGAAAAATAGCAGTGCATATATATGAAAAATAAACCAAAAGAAAAAGAAAAATAGAAGAAAAACAACACATTTCCCAACCACCACCCTCCCCGTATACCTCCCCAAACAGTGGCATACTGTACTTGTAACCCAAACTAAACTCCCACGACCCAGTAGACTTAACGTATATCTATGGGTGAGGCGATAACTGTGAACCTAAAACCACCAAAGCATGGTGGCTCCCCGGACTAATACTTGCGCAACCAGGGCATATTATAAACAAAGACAGTATATCGAGTGCAGGACATCAATCCGGAGAAAGCTGGCGGGCACCCGATGCATATTGATCCAACCATTGAACCGCCTCTCGGGGAGAATTGAAGAATCTTGATTCCCCCCCGGCAACCACACGGAGCTTAGAGGGAAACATCATAGAGTAGGAGAGGTTAAGGTCCCAAAGGCAGCATTTAACAGGCAGGAATTGGGCTCGGTCCTTCTGAACATCCGCTGCAAAACCTGGTAAGACAGAGACCTGACACCATTTCTAGAAAGGGGGCCCTTAATGCGAAACAGACGAAGGATAGTATCACGGTCCTTGTAGTGCAGCACATAGCGAAAAATGTACGTGATGGAGTGCCAGGGGGTAGGGGACTAAAGGCCACCCTATGTGCGCGCTCAATCACAAACTGTGGAGTAAAAGAGGCTGCTCCAAACAACTCCTTAAGCCAGGACAAAAGGATTGGAGCATTCTTCCTTCTCCGGGAGGCCAACGAACCAGACATTGTTTCTGCACAGACGCCCCTCCATATCAAGGAGCTTAGCCTGAATTCTGGAGACTTGGCGGGATAGAGTGGAGACATTTTGCTGTAGGGGACCACAGGAGTCCTCGAGAGTAAAAACAAGGGTCTCGACTTCCCTGACTTGTTCACGAATACGTTGCAAATCCTGTTGTAACAGTGATAGGTCACATCGCACTTTCTCAATTTTATCAGGTGTTTTTCACTACCCGCAATAGCCTCCAAAACCTGTTGTACAGAGGGGGTCGAGGAGGAAGCTGAAGCGTTAGAATCCGCCCCAGAGGGGGGGGGGGGGTTCAGATTGGGTAGATTGTTGAGCAACAGGAGGGGAACAGAGTCCTGGCTAACAGACTGCCTGGCAAATTTCTCCAGCTTGGCAGTCGCTCCGCAGTTGTGGTCTTTCACCATTGTGTGTAAAGGTAGTCAATGTAAACCAACACAGGGGCAGCAGGCAGAAGTGTGGAGCAGAAACATGGGTACTCCCAGTATAAACGGAATGGCAGGTGTACAGTAAGAGCAGGGGCAATAGAGCAGCTCCACAAGCTGGAAAGTATAATGTTGAATAATGAGAGGACAAAGTCAATGACAGAGCACTGTGTACTCACTGAAACAAAGGTAGTAATTCCCCACAGGTATCCAGGAACACAGCCTTCTCACATAAGCAGCAGCCACGTGCAGAACAGGCTGTAACAGCACATGAAGTGTAGTCTTACAAAATGGCCGCTGGAGCACCAGATTTTCCAAAGCAGCAGAGAGCAGCACTCAAGCAGGGTAGAAGTCACTCAGGGCCACCGATCACCGGAAGACCAGACTGCTAGCACCAGCGCCGGAGGACGCCAGTCACCGCCACATGCAACAGGAAACAGGAGCGGCCTGCCGGAGACGCACAACCAGAAGTCCAGACACGCCCCCGGGAAGATGCAGGAGGCTCAGGCTGCGGCACTAAAAGGACGGCTGCCGCACACAGGGGAGGCTCAGAGCGGGACCACGGGGCACCACCGGCTGCTCGAGTGAGTAAGGCTGCAGGGAGGGCAGAGAAGTGCCGCTGGTAGCGGGTCAGGATGGGCAGTTAGGATGTTGGGCTGGGGAGCTCCGGGAAACAGCGTTCTACTCCCTTGCTGCCATGGCCACGCAATAAGGATCAATCAATAAGACTGATTTTAATCAATATGAAATAAAATAAAATCAATCAAAATCAACCTTTAGTAAACACACCCCCTAGCATTACAGCACGAGATGGGGATGCGGTCAATTTACCTACAATCAAAATCCTCAAAATCCAGACGGTCAAAATACCGACAACCAGTGACCGTCAGTCAAACAAGGTCAAGATACCGTAATTTAAAATACTGACAAGGTCAAAATACCAACATTTAAAATGTTGACATGTCAAAAAGTTGACATGATTTTTTTCATTGAAACAGACTTGTTCATTCTTAACATCTCAGTGGACCTGAAGGGGAAAAATAGTGCGCTCAGCACCATACCCGAAGTATGGCGAGGGGACGCGGTACACTTATACGGTATCCATGTCGACCTATGTTGACATACACACTAAAAAACAAAAGAAAAACTTGTGTTGACTTTTTGACCTGTCGACATTTATATGTCAGTATTTTGACCTTGTCGGGATTTTGATTGCCGGCCAATTGTTGACGGTATTTTAACAGTTGGGATTTGGATTGTAGGTATTTCATACTAAACCCCACAAGATACCCGTCGTGACTGAGCCGCCATGAGCAGTGTAGAGCAGCGACTCTCATTTCCATCACAGATGCAGCAAAGCACCACTGAAAGTATGCTACAGATGCTGGGCTTTAACTGCACAGGTACAGTATTTGTTTTTAACACATACAAAATCTCAGAAGCACACCGTAACTTAGTGTGAGAGAAAGCCACATACAGTATGTGGCATTATAGCACTTCCTATAGATTTAGAATCGTTCGCATAGATGTACAAATGCCGCACATCAAATTGATCAGTGCTTTTTAGTAGTTTTGTCGCTTCCAGTTGTTTTATTCCAGCGTATAAGATGCACATTTTCAGCGACAAAAACAATTGGGGCTGGCAAGTTGCCCGGGACCTGGAGCGTCAATAGGGGCTGTTTGGTGCGATTGGAGCCAGCATATGAGGACACATCTGTATTTTAAGTCTTATCAGACCTGGAGTATAAAGAACAGGCCACTTTTAGGCTGATGTTGAAAGCTCAGATCAAACAAATTGTACAATTATTAACTGCCCCCGATTTCCAGGAATGGTTCCACGGTTTGATTTAGTGGCACTAGTAATTTTTAATGATGTTTCTAACATTGATAAATTAGTCACTATTAATACACTTTTTCTTAGGGTATGAAACCGAGAATAGCATCCAGCCTACAAACGTGCTGTAGAAATTAAATGGGAAGGAAAACTGGCATTAAAATGTTCTGATTTACTTTTCACTGGAAATTTTTAAGAAAAGAATGAGTATTTTATAGCACTTCAATGCAACATCCAAAAGGCTAAAAACAAAAATGCAAGCTAGAAAAAAATAAAAATAAATATAAATAGCACAGAACTATAAATCACTGTATGTTTGTAATACGGAAATGTTGAACTCACCAGCCATCTCACTGCCGCCAACATGGGATTTTTCTGTTACTTAGGAGACTGTAAACCAAATCACTGACACTTACGCACTGAAACGTATTATTACTTTACTCGGCCGCGTAACTGATTGCCATCCTGCCTTGTGCAGCCACCGCCCACCAGCATGAACGCACACAGTCATAAAGCTGATCCCACTGGAAGGGTGGGTGTAACTGCCTTCATTGGTTCACTTCTGTAACGCTCTGAGCACCATGCTAGCTAGATACAGAAGACAGTGAGAGTGCTGCCCCCAGGGCACTCTGCCTTGTGCGACGGCACCAGCCTCCACATCCTCCTTATAGCCCTAACCTTATTGGAATTGCATACATTAAGATTTTTGATTCCTATTTCCTATTGGTTCTCCCATTCACCCATTTTTGGCAACAATTTTTAAATGGAAATTTATTTTTTTCTCCAAAGCTAAATTAACAAGGTTTCTTTAAGGAAATACTTGAGAATGTCATTCAGTAAAAAGGTGAGCACTCCTAGTATGCCTCACAGACATAATTCAATCACTACATGTATGAAAATAAGAATTTACTCACCGGTAATTCTATTTCTCGCAGTCCGTAGTGGATGCTGGGAACTCCGTAAGGACCATGGGGAATAGACGGGCTCCGCAGGAGACTGGGCACTCTAAGAAAGAATTAGGACTACTGGTGTGCACTGGCTCCTCCCTCTATGCCCCTCCTCCAGACCTCAGTTAGGGAAACTGTGCCCGGAAGAGCTGACACAACAAGGAAAGGATTTGGAATCCCGGGTAAGACTCATACCAGCCACACCAATCACACCGTACAACTCGTGATACTATACCCAGTTAACAGTATGAATAACAACTGAGCCTCACTAACAGATGGCTCATAACAATAACTATATACAAGTATTGCAGACAATCCGCACTTGGGATGGGCGCCCAGCATCCACTACGGACTACGAGAAATAGAATTACCGGTGAGTAAATTCTTATTTTCTCTGACGTCCTAGTGGATGCTGGGAACTCTGTAAGGACCATGGGGATTATACCAAAGCTCCCAAACGGGCGGGAGAGTGCGGATGACTCTGCAGCACCGAATGAGCAAACTCAAGGTCCTCCTCAGCTAGGGTATCAAACTTGTAGAATTTTGCAAACGTGTTTGATCCCGACCAGGTAGCAGCTCGGCAAAGTTGTAAAGCCGAGACCCCTCGGGCAGCGCCCAAGAAGAGCCCACCTTCCTCGTGGAATGGGCTTTTACTGATTTAGGATGCGGCAGTCCAGCCGCAGAATGTGCAAGTTTAATCGTGGAGCAGATCCAGCGAGCAATAGTCTGCTTAGAAGCAGGAGCACCCAGCTTGTTGGGTGCATGCAGGATAAACAGCGAGTCAGTCTTTCTGATTCTAGCCGTCCTGGAAACATAGATTTTCAGGGCCCGGACAACGTCCAGCAACTTGGAAGCCTCCAAGTCCCGAGTAGCCGCAGGCACCACAATAGGTTGGTTCAAATGAAACGCTGATACCACCTTAGGGAGGAATTGGGGACGAGTCCTCAATTCTGCTCTGTCCATATGGAAGATCAGATAGGGGCTTTTACAGGAACAAAGCCGCCAATTCTGACACCCGCCTAGCCGAAGCCAAGGCCAAAAGCATGACCACTTTCCACGTGAGACATTTTAATTCCACGGTCTGAAGTGGCTCAAACCAATGTGATTTTAGGAAATCCAACACAACGTTGAGATCCCAAGGTGCCACTGGGGGCACAAAAGGGGGCTGAATATGCAGCACTCCCTTAACAAACGTCTGAACTTCAGGCAGTGAAGCCAGTTCTTTTTGAAAGAAAATAGACAGGGCCGAAATCTGGACTTTAATGGATCCCAATTTTAGGCCCATAGTCACTCCTGACTGTAGGAAGTGCAGAAATCGACCCAGCTGAAATTCTTCTGTGGGGGCCTTCATAGCCTCACACCAAGCAACATATTTTCGCCATATGCGGTGATAATGTTTTGCGGTCACATCTTTCCTAGCTTTTATCAGCGTAGGAATGACTTCAACCGGAATGCCCTTTTCCATCAGGATCCGGCGTTCAACCGCCATGCCATCAAACGCAGCCGCGGTAAGTCTTGGAACAGACAGGGCCCCTGCTGTAGCAGGTCCTGTCTGAGAGGCAGAGGCCAAGGATCCTCTGAGATAATTTCTTGTAGTTCCGGGTACCAAGTCCTTCTTGGCCAATCCGGAACGATGAGTATAGTTCTTACTCCTCTCTTTCTTATTATCCTCAACACCTTTGGTATGAGAGGAAGAGGAGGGTACACATAAACCGACTGGTACACCCACGGTGTCACTAGAGTGTCCACAGCTATTGCCTGAGGGTTCCTTGACCTGGCGCAATATCTTTTTAGCTTTTTGTTGAGGCGGGACGCCATCATGTCCACCTGTGGCCTTTCCCAATGATTTACAATCAGCTGGAAGACTTCTGGATGAAGTCCCCACTCTCCCGGGTGGAGGTCGTGCCTGCTGAGGAAGTCTGCTTCCCAGTTGTCCACTCCCGGAATGAACACTGCTGACAGTGCTATCACGTGATTTTCCGCCCATCGGAGAATCCTTGTGGCTTCTGCCATCGCCATCCTGCTTCTTGTGCCGCCCTGTCGGTTTACATGGGCGACTGCCGTGATGTTGTCTGACTGAATCAGCACCGGCTGGTTTTGAAGCAGGGGTTTTGCCTGACTTAGGGCATTGTAAATGGCCCTTAGTTCCAGAATATTTATGTGCAGGGAAGCCTCCTGACTCGACCATTGTCCTTGGAAGTTTCTTCCCTGAGTGACTGCCCCCCAACCTCGGAGGCTTGCATCCATGGTCACCAGGACCCAGTCCTGTATGCCGAATCTGCGGCCCTCTAGAAGATGAGCACTCTGCAGCCACCACAGCAGAGACACCCTGGCCCTTGGGGACAGGGTGATCAGCCGATGCATCTGAAGATGCGATCCGGACCACTTGTCTAACAGATCCCACTGAAAGATCCTTGCATGGAACCTGCCGAATGGAATTGCCTCGTAAGAAGCTACCATCTTTCCCAGGACTCGCGTGCAGTGATGCACCGACACCTGTTTTGGTTTCAGGAGGTCTCTGACCAGAGATGACAACTCCTTGACCTTCTCCTCCGGGAGAAACACCTTCTTCTGTTCTGTGTCCAGAATCATACCCAGGAACAGCAGACGCGTCGTAGGAACCAGCTGCGACTTTGGAATATTCAGAATCCAGTTGTGCTGTTGTAGCACTTCCTGAGATAGTGCTACTGCTCCCTGGACCAACAACTGCTCCCTGGACCTCGCCTTTATAAGGAGATCGTCCAAGTATGGGATAATTATAACTCCCTTCTTTCGAAGGAGTATCATCATTTCGGCCATTACCTTGGTAAATACCCTCGGTGCCGTGGACAGACCAAACGGCAACGTCTGGAATTGGTAATGGCAGTCTTGTACCACAAAACGGAGGTACACCTGGTGAGGTGGGTAAATGGGGACATGCAGGTAAGCATCCTTGATGTCCAGTGATACCATGTAATCCCCTTCTTCCAGGCTTGCAATAACCGCCCTGAGCGATTCCATTTTGAACTTGAACCTCCTTATATAAGTGTTCAAGGATTTCAAATTTAGAATGGGTCTCACCGTACCGTCTGGTTTCAGTACCACAACATTGTGGAATAGTAACCCCGTCCCTGTTGAAGGAGGGGAACTTTGATTATCACCTGCTGGAGGTACAGCTTGTGAATTGCCGCCAGCACTACCTCCCTGTCCGGGGGAGTAGCTGGCAAGGCTGATTTGAGGTAACGGCGAGGGGGAGACATCACGAATTCCAGCTTGTATCCCTGAGATACCACTTGTAGAACCCAGGGATCCACCTGTGAGCGAACCCACCGGTCGCTGAAGTTCCGGAGACGGGCCCCCACCGCACCTGGCTCCACCAGTGGAGCCCCAGCGTCATGCGGTGGATTTAGTGGAAGCAGGGGAGGATTTTTGTTCTTGGGAACTGGCTGTATGGTGCAGCTTTTTCCCTCTACCCCTGCCTCTGGGCAGAAAGGACGCGCCTTTAACCCGCTTGCCTTTCTGGGGCCGAAAGACTGTACCTGATAATACGGTGCTTTCTTAGGCTGTGAGGGAACCTGAGGTAAAAATGTAGACTTCCCAGCTGTTGCTGTGGAAACGAGGTCCGAGAGACCATCCCCAAACAATTCCTCACCCTTGTAAGGCAAAACCTCCATGTGCCTTTTAGAATCTGCATCACCTGTCCACTGCCGAGTCCATAATACTCTCCTGGCAGAAATGGACATTGCATTAATTCTAGATGCCAGCCGGCAAATATCCCTCTGTGCATCTCTCATATATAAGACTACGTCTTTAATATGCTCTATGGTTAGCAATATAGTGTCCCTGTCAAGGGAATCAATGTTATCAGACAGGGAATCAGACCACGCTGCTGCAGCACTGCACATCCATGCTGAAGCAATAGCAGGTCTCAGTATAGTACCTGAGTGTGTATATACAGACTTCAGGATAGCCTCTATTGAGAGTGGTCAGTTATCACAAGGTTAACAAGAACAGAATTGTGCAGGTTAGGGCAATAGAACATGAAAACAACCGTTTCACATATCAAGTTAGAAATATAAAAACAATTCTATGAAATCATAGACCAACAGGTATTAGTAATATGCTCCCTGCTTATTTCTAAGTGCGTACATGACCTGTCTCGTTTTATTTTATAGATATAGTATACATTTTATACTAAAACAGAGAGTAAACCTGTGAAGAGTAAAAGTAAAAGAGCAAAAGAAAAGGCAGGGAGAGAGGACGCTAGAGTATATAGCTTAATAGAGGGGAATCATTGGGTAAATTACATATAGGGAGGCAAGAGGGTGGGAACGGTTCCCCGTATCAATAGGAGAGGGGGAGACAACATAGGTGATAGAGGTATTAGCAGAGTTAGCAGTATTAGCAGCATCAACATAGTCCGGGCATCAATAAAGACCGAGCGAGGTACCAAGGAGACCAGATGTTGTGGAACTGGGCCACAGTGTTATTTCTTAGGCTTGTAATATATTCCATACTGGCTATATAATTAATCTTGGACATCAGTAATGCCTTGGAGGGAGGTTTATGGTCTTTCCAGCATTAAGCTATCAGAGATTTTGCCGCCATGCAAAGTAGCATGGCAAGCTTGTCCTGGGTTTTGGGTATCATTGGTATGGGGGCATGAAGTAGAGCAGTTTCAGGGGAGAGGTCTAAATTATGTCCGCATGTTTGAGCAACAAGTGCTCCTACCATTTTCCAAAAAGGGCGAATCGAGGGGCACATCCACCATATGTGGTAAAAGGTGCCCTCCTCTCCACAGAGTCTCCAACACATATTTGATGTCGTGGGGTAAATGGAATGTAGTCTGGAGGGAACTAAGTACCACCTGGTGTAGACCTTATAGCATGTTTCCCTGAGTGCCACACTAATAGACGCTTTAGCTATGCGCATTCTGATTTCTTCCCATAGATCATCTTCCAACGAATGGGAGAGATCTGATTCCCAGGCTAGTTCATGGGGTTCGCGGTCAGGGGGGTCTGAAGTCAGGATAGAGTTGTATATTGTTGAGATATTCCCCTTTTTGCCAATTGAGAGTAAGCACATATGTTCAAAGGAGGTGGGTGGTTTCAAAGGTGTATTTTTAAGCTGAGATTTGAGAAAGCTGAGAATTTGAATGTAATGGTAATGACACGAGGATGGCACACCAAGGCGCTCTTGAAAATCTCCAAACGAAGTCGGTGCTGAGTGGCCTTTGACATGGATGAATCTCGTGATGCCCTGAGATTGCCATGGGGCCGCTATTTTTCGCTCGCAGCCAGGGGGGAAGGCAGGGTGTCCCCAGATAGGTGTTAAGGGTGAGGGGTGTGAGGATAGATTGTAGGTGCTGCGGAGTTTGTCCCACAGTCCAAGGGTGAATTTAATCGTGGGGATTGAATAGGCCGAGGCTGGTCTGCAGGACCTGGGGAGCCATAGAAGAGAGTCGAGGGGGACGCCCTGATATATTGAGTTCTCAATATCGAGCCATTTTCTGTTCCCTTGTGGGGAATGCCAAGACACCATGTGATTAAGGTGACAGGCATTAAAATAAGCCTGAAGGTTAGGGTATCCCAATCCGCCTGAAGTAGCACTTTTAGTCAACAGAGTTCGTCTTAATCAAGATTTACGGTGAGCCCAGATAAATTTGTTGCACAATGATTGCAATGAAGCCAGAGTCACTCGGGGCACCATTATCGGAATGGTCTGAAATAGGTAAAGAATACGGGGAAGGAGATTCATTTTCAGGGCGTTGATTCGTCCAATCCATGAAATGAATAATCTGTCCCATTTGTCCAGGTCTTGGATGAGAGTTTTAATCATAGGGACATAATTAGCCTGGTATAGGTTGGTATAGGATTTAGTAATGAATATGCCGAGGTATTTGATAGCCGAGGGTCTCCAAAGAAAAGGGAAAGATGAGGTTAGAATCAAATGGGTTTGGGATGGGATATTAAATGTGAGGGCCTCAGATTTGGTGTGGTTTATTTTATAACCAGAGAGGGTTCCATATAGGAGTAATTCTTTTTGTAGATTAGGAAGAGAAATCAAAGGGTTAGATAAGGTCAGGAGCACGTCATCTGCAAATAAAGATATTTTGTATGATTTCTGCCCCACTGTAATCCCCCCAAAGTCTAATACGGGCCGCGAGAGGTTCGATGCATAGAGCAAAAAGTAGGGGCGAGAGAGGGCAGCCCTGACGAGTACCATTCTTCAAACTAAATCGAGGTGAACTCAGTCCATTGGTCAGGACCATAGATGTAGGGTTGGAATAGAGGGGCCTCTATTGCAGTGATGAAATGTCCGTTGAGGCCAAACGTTGATAAGGTAGAAAACAAAAAAGGCCAGGAAATGCGATCAAATGCTTTTTTGGCGTCTAGCGCCAAGGCAATCGCTTGTGTTTTTGTCGAGTTTATTTGGTGAATCAAATTAATGGTGCGTCTGGTGTTGTCCGAGGCCTGACAGCCAGGGATAAATCCCACTTGGTCAGGGTCTATTAATGATGGCAACACAGCATTCAGGCGGGTTGCTAATATTTTGGCAAAAAGTTTGAGGTCGGTGTTTATCAAAGATATGGGTCTGTAATTTGTGCAATGCAAGGGATCGTTTCCGGGCTTCGGAATTACAGTAATGCGGGATGTCGTGGAGTCGGTATGAAAGGGCGCGCCTCGTAATATTTTATTAAATAGGGAGACCATATGAGGGACGAGTGGAGGGGCGAAGGTCTTGTAATACACCATCGGATAGCCATCCGGGCCAGGTGCTTTGGAGGGTTTCTGGGTTTTCAGTGCCGCTTCAATTTCCTCAACAGAAATATCAGTATTGAGAGTAGAGTTAGTTGCCTCGTCTATACGAGGAAGAGCGCATGAATCTAAATACTGTTGTGTCTGGTCGGCTTGTGCTAGGGGGTCGGACGGGGGATCAAGGTTATAGAGTGTCCTGTAATAGTCAAAAAAGATACTATTAATTTTTTTGGGGTCGTAGGTAATGTTGCCTGAAGGTTGTCTGATAGTATGGATGCATTGGTTAGCCTTTTTGGCACGTAGTTGGTTAGCTAATAAAGTATGTGCCTTGTTACTTTTATCGTAAAACGATTGATTAGCCCATCGAAGCGAGCGCTCAATATTCTCCGCCAAGAGAGATTGTAGGTCATCGCGTGCTTTAGAAAGTTCGGCTAGAGTTTTTTTTAGAGCGTGTGCGTTTATGTTCCTGATCCAATGTTGCAATATTATCCGTTAATAGGGCAATTTGGTTTTCTCGGTTTCTCTTACGGCGGGATGCAAATTGGATAATGGATCCTCTGATGACCGCCTTATGGGCTTCCCATATAGTAGCTATACTGCAGTCACCCTCTACGTTAGTCGTAAAATATTCTCTAAGCTCTGTTTTAATTAAGTCCTGAAACTTAGGGATCTTCAATAGCGTCTCGTTTAGTCTCCATGTCGGTCTGCCGTCAGGTATATCAAAAATGTCAAATGTCGCGGTTAAAGCCGCATGGTCAGTCCAGGCTAGTGGGACTATCGAAGAAAAGCGAGCGGTGCGGGAGAGAGGTGCACAACTCAAGAACAAATCAATGCGGGAGTACACATCGTGCGGATTGGAGTAGAAAGTATAGTCCCTGGTGGTCGGGTTAAAAAATCGCCAGACGTCGAACAAACCAGCCTCGGCCATGCCCCTGTGTAATGCGGAGGAATTCGGGGTTTGACTACTACGCAAGGGGCCAGACCTGTCCATGCCCGTGAGAGCCATATTGAAATCTCCACCAACAAGTACTTTGCCTCGTCTATATGAGTAGAGGTCATGGAAAAACTTGCGAAAGAATTTGGATTGGGCAGTGTTTGGAGAGTACAAATTAGCCAAGGTAACCTCCTCGTGTCCGATTTTTCCCCTCTCCATTACATAGCGACCTTCATTGTCGTGTTTACAGTCTATGAGTTGGAAAGGAATGGACCCCCTTATTAATTTAGCCACCCCATGGGGGTCATTCCGAGTTGTTCGCTCGCAAGCGGATTTTAGTAGATTTGCTCATGCTAAGCCGCCGCCTACTGGGAGTGAATCTTAGCATCTTAAAATTGCGAACGAAGTATTCGCAATATTGCGATTACACACCTCGTAGCAGTTTCTGAGTAGCTCCAGACTTACTCGGCATCTGCGATCATTTCAGTGCTTGTCGTTCCTGGTTTGACGTCACAAACACACCCAGCGTTCGCCCAGACACTCCCCCGTTTCTCCGGCCACTCCTGCGTTTTTTCCGGAAACGGTAGCGTTTTTCCCCACACGCCCATAAAACGGCCTGTTTCAGCCCAGTAACACCCATTTCCTGTCAATCACATTACGATCGCCAGAACGATGAAAATGCCGTGAGTAAAATTCCTAAGTGCATAGCAAATTTACTTGGCGCAGTCGCAGTGCGGACATTGCGCATGCGCATTAAGCGGAAAATCGCTGCGATGCGAAGATTTTTACCGAGCGAACAACTCGGAATGACCCCCCATGTTTTTTTGCTGTATGATTGGAATACCAGGCCATAGGAAATTGTTTAGATGTCAGGGAGGGATGGGAGTCCGATTTCAAGTGTGTCTCCTGTAAGAAAATCACGTCACCCTTTAATGCTTTGAGAGATCTGTGGAGATGAGAGCGTTTCTGGGGAGTGTTCAGCCCTTTAACGTTAATGGACAGGCATTTTAGCGGCATGATTTAAACTGAAGAGGGAGTAATTCTCTGGAAATCCCTAGGGACCCGGACTATGCGTACTGCAATCGGGGTCTAAGAGAGGAGGGGAACAGAAGAAAGAGAAACAAAAAAAGAATAAAGCAGACGTAGTATCCAGCAGGTAGGATACTCGGCTGCCAAGTTTGAGCTCTCAAAGAAAAGAAAGATGGGAGCTCACTGGTGGGATACAAATGCAATATAACAGACGAGGGTGTTGACCCTCTATGCTTGATAATAACTTTAATCCCTAAAATTCGGGGGAGGAGGTATCAAGATAGAGCACTGACGCCCCCCACCCGAAACCATTAATATACAGAATGGGCGGACCGTCTTGTAGCAAACTAAGTTCTATTTATACCTCAGGGACGGAATATTCCCTAATATAGAGCACTATAACATGACTGATCATATAACAAATAGTATCAAATTAGTGATAACAATAGAGCAAGTGGTAAGATCGCCGGACAGGTCGGCGGTCCGAGACAGCCCTCATGATATCGGGAAAGGATTCAATCCAATATTCTCTCTATATGGCAATGTCTCCAAGCCGCCGACCAGCCCAGCGAGATAGCAACATAGCATTACATGAGGTATAAATGTCCGCCAGCAAGAACCTTCTAAAAAGAAAATAAATGGACATTAGTGTGTGGAGCGGGACCTATAACAAAGCTTACATAGCATTTGAGCAAGAATGAGAATAACATCGAGTATATTAAACGTTACTAAAACAATGAAATTAAACGAAAGGAACTTAATGTCTATGAGGTAGCAGCTGGAGACAGCTGCAACTTTCGAAGCAATTTGTCTCCGTCATCAGGAGAGCGAATGGTGTGGATTTTGCCATCAATCTCCACAATGAGGCGGAAAGGGAATCCCCAGCGATATTTATATCCATTGTCACGTAATGTGGAGGTAACAGCGCGTAAATCGCGTCGTTTAGCAATGGTCACCGGTGACAGGTCTTGATAGATCTGAAGCCGGGAGTCTTCAAATAAGATTGAGGTTGAATTTCTGCATGCCAGAGTGATACTATTCTTAATCTTGAAGGACAGAAATCGGAGGATAACATCGCGGGGAGGCTCCGAGTCTTTCGGTTTAGGTCTCAGGGCACGATGAGCTCTTTCTATCGAGATGGCAGAATTTGAAAGCGACGGGACCAGGTGTATAAACAAGCGTTGGAGGTATGGTTCCAGTTCGGAGGCTGTGATAGATTCAGGGACATTGCGGATACGCAAATTGTTCCGTCTTTCGCGATTTTCACTATCCTCGACTTTATCCTTAAGAAGTTCCAGTTCGCTGGATAGGTAGCTCATGTCTTCACCTACTTGTTTATGGAAATTTTGTTGGTGATCCACCCGTGCTTCTAGAGCGGTTGTGCGAGAGTCTAGTGTCGCCATATCAGATTTTAATTCTCCAATCGCTGTCTGAGAGCTGTCGTAAATGAATTTTTAAGGTCTAGTATCATGTTCTGGAGGGATTGAATGTCCGCCTTAGTTGAGGGTGCGTCCGTCTGGTCCATGATGGGTGTAGGCATCGGTGAGGTTGGAGATGAAGTTTCTGACGGTTTTTCCCGGCGTGAGAAGTGTTGCGAGATATCTTGTGTAGTTCCTGATTTTTTTTCTCTGGTGTTCGCTCTGCTCATAATATCTGGTGAACGGAGAACGTCCTGTTAAGGAGTGATAACAAGAATGGTCCACCTGGATGTTACGTATTCAACAGTTGGTCCGGGTGGGGGGGAAGTCAGGCTTCCGTGAAATTACATCATTTATAGGACTTAGGTCCTATTAATCTGTGAATGAAAACAGTGAGAGGAGTCCACGGGAGAGCGTCCTGATTCACCATACACTTTTCCGTGGTTGTATGGGATGTAGTGTAGGAGATAAGAAACAGCAGCTGCAGGGTTGAGGTTTTAAATTAATTCCCTGTTAAAATAGGAAGATCGTTTCCTCACAGCTCCTGTAGGGGCAGCATAGTGCATATAAGGTAAGTTGGGCCTGTTCTGCCACCTCCAAGATGGCCGCCGTCAAAAGTGAGTGGAGTGCCCTTTTATGAACTTTCCTAGCTTTGCCCCCAGGCGTTTGTTTATTGTTGGGAGTTCCCATGCCTCTCAGCGACCTCCGCGCACCCCCCCCCCGTTCTCCTCCGCGGTCAGCAGGCGTTGTGTAGTGGTGTAGCGCCTGAGTTCCGTCAGGCGCCACATCCAATATGGCCGCCGCCACCGGAGCTCCTCGAGTTCGTTCGGCTCCGGCCCGCTCTTTCAGGGACACTTATCTGCGTCTCTGCAGCTCTGTCAGGGCCCCCCAGGTAAGGGGTACTCGGCGTGGAAGCGGGGAAGGCCGGGGAGCAGCGCTTTGGTGGCCGGGCGGCGGGCGATCCCGGGCGGGGATGTTAACAAATTTAGGCCCCGGCTTCACCTCACTGGGAAGGCCGCAACCCGCAAGCACAGGGCAAGCCCGTGCTCCGGCTCCGCAGCTCACTCCCTAAGTGCTCTAGTCAACAGGGACAATTGTGGGGTGGTATGGGGGAGAGGCAGGTGGGGTAAAAGCTATTTTTAGGGGTTATATGGGTTTAATCCAGCAGGAGCTCTCTGATTACACTTCCTCTCAGTCAGGCCTCAGCCTCCTGCTTTCTATCCGCAGGCTCCTTTAAGGCGGCCATATCCTGAGACGGTAGTGCCACCTTTTTTGACAAGCGTGTGAGCGCTTTATCCACCCTCGGGGATGTCTCCCAACGTACCCTGTCCTCTGGCGGGAAAGGGTACGCCATCAGTAACTTTTTAGAAATCACTAGTTTTTTTATCAGGGGAAGCCCACGCTTCTTCACACACTTCATTTAACTCATCTGATGGGGGAAAAACCACTGGTTGCTTTTTCTCCCCAAACATAATACCCTTTTTAGTGGTACCTGGGTTAATGTCAGAAATGTGCAACACATTTTTCATTGCCGTAATCATGCAACGGATGGCCCTAGTGGAATGTACATTAGTCTCGTCGTCGTCGACACTGGAGTCAGACTCTGTGTCGACATCTGTGTCTGCCATCTGAGGTAGCGGGCGTTTTTGAGCCCCTGATGGCCTTTGAGACGCCTGGGCAGGCACTGGCTGAGAAGCCGGCTGTCCCACAGCTGTTATGTCATCGAACCTTTTATGTAAGGAGTTGACACGGTCGGTTAATACCTTCCACATATCCATCCACTCTGGTGTCGACCCCGCAGGGGGTGACATCACATTTATCGGCACCTGCTCCGCCTCCACATAAGCCTCCTCATCAAACATGTCGACACAGCCGTACCGACACACCGCACACACACAGGGAATGCTCTGACTGAGGACAGGACCCCACAAAGTCCTCTGGGGAGACAGAGAGAGAGTATGCCAGCACACACGACAGCGCTATATAAACAGGGATTTACACTACACAAAGTGATTTTCCCTATAGCAGCTATACAATACAGTTTTGCGCCTAAATTTAGTGCCCCCCCTCTCTTTTTTACCCTTTGAGCCTGGAAACTGCAGGGGAGAGCCTGGGGAGCTGTCTTCCAGCGGAGCTGTGAAGAGGAAATGGCGCCAGTGTGCTGAGGGAGATAGCCCCGCCCCCTTTTCGGCGGGCTTCTCCCGCTCTTTTATTAATATTATGGCAGGGGATTTTTACACATATATAGTTTATTAGACTATATTATGTGTTGTTTTGCCAATTTAAGGTACTCTAATTGCAGCCCAGGGCGCCCCCCCCCAGCGCCCTGCACCCATCAGTGACAGGAGTATGTGGTGTGCATAGGGAGCAATGGCGCACAGCTGCAGTGCTGTGCGCTACCTTAATGAAGACCGGAGTCTTCAGCCGCCGATTTCCAGGACGTTCTTCTTACTTCTGGCTCTGCAAGGGGGACGGCGGCGCGGCTCCGGGACCGGACGACCAAGGCTGGGCCTGTGTTCGATCCCTCTGGAGCTAATGGTGTCCAGTAGCCTAGAAGCCCAAGCTAGCTGCAAGCAGGTAGGTTCGCTTCTCTCCCCTAAGTCCCTCGTAGCAGTGAGTCTGTTGCCAGCAGATCTCACTGAAAATAAAAAACCTAATAAATACTTTCTTTACTAGAAGCTCAGGAGAGCCCCTAGTGTGCAACCAGCTCGAGCCGGGCACAGATTCTAACTGAGGTCTGGAGGAGGGGCATAGAGGGAGGAGCCAGTGCACACCAGTAGTCCTAATTCTTTCTTAGAGTGCCCAGTCTCCTGCGGAGCCCGTCTATTCCCCATGGTCCTTACGGAGTTCCCAGCATCCACTAGGACGTCAGAGAAATGTGGTTTACTTGCCATTTACAAAAGAGCATTCAAAATTGTATATATTTGTTTATGAGCCAATGCAATGGTCAGGCCTACCTAGCTGTAGTTCATTATATTTACACTCTGGACATGCAAACACCACCTACAGAGCTGCCAACAGCATAATACCTTACATTTTTTTAAATCTTGGAAAGTATGCAAACAGTAACTAGTCCTAAGTAACCAGCTAGTGTTACCACCTGCTCAGTTTTTGTCCGGACTATCATGTTTTGACATGCCACTATGATAAATTTCCGAGTTAACATCACCTTGAAAAATAAACACTTTTACAGCTAAACTAAAAGTAAAATATTTTCTGAAAAATGCAGAAATTAAAAGGAAAGTCACATGAATTAACATAACTGGGGTCAGATAAAGTATTAGTTCACTCAATAGAAACATATTGTGAGGCTTCATGGTGTAGGTAGCAAACAATGTTGGTATCCTGTATTAAAAGTGGAAATCTTTATTACCTCCCCCATCTGCTAGAATGAGACCATTGTCAAAGTCAGAAAAATATCTCTATGCACACTACCATATTTGCACCTCACACAGGTCCGTGCTGCGCATGCGTACGCTCTCCCGTACGTGCGCATACTCACAGTCGCGGGCACCCGCAGGCGCACGGTATGCGTATTTACGGTAGAGTTTATGTGATCGTAGCGTGCGACTCAATCGTTACATATTTTCACTATATAATGTATTTTGTAGATCATGGTCCCTTTGATAGATTCTGAAAGTTTAGTTAACATAGCATGTTCCTGAACAGAGAGATCCCTCTTTGTATTGTACGAAGGGTCTAACAGGGGTCATACAGTGGTGTTTGGTACCCATCGGAAGAGTATTTAAATAGCAATATTCCGGTGTTGGTTTGGAGCGGATTAATCGCTCGTGCGAATAGTTATGGACATAAGAAGTTTATGTCCATTTACTATTATTTGTTCTTATTTAGTCATGCGGCGGGAAACCCAGTATCCCACCCACCTGAACAGTTGGAAGCAGTCACAGCCCACCTGTATGAATCAACCTATGACCTTTTGTTATAATGCGAAGCCGAATTCCTGTGTCCAATGAACAATGAGATTGTAGGGACCATTGAATTATATTGTGTGTGGGTCATAAATAGGCAGGCCGACCATATCCAGTTCACTCTCTTCAACGGTTCTCATTGCTGATAATCGGGAGCTGGATATCGAGGCGCATGCGATCGTTTCCCCTTGTGCGTAAGTGTTTCTCCGCAATCATATTGATCTTCTTGTTATTGTGAGCCAATTTCTCTCTCTCTCTCTCTTCTCCTCTTTCTCTCTTATTTTCCCTTAAATAGTAATTGTATTGTATTTCCTGTGTAGTTATCTGGTTAGGTAGTCTATGTTATATTGTAGTGTATGATTTGTATTTGTATTAATTCTTTTGCAAGTGTATCATTCATAATATATATATTAGGCGTTGGACCCTGAGCACGGTATCTGTGTATTTCTTATAGTGTTAAGTATTCTCAGAGCGTCGGTGACGCTAGAACAGCTTTAAAGGTAATAAGGTTATACTGTGTTGCATTTACACTCTATCATTACACTAAGGTTTTACTGCACAATACACTGTTTATGGTTTAGATACAAAGGTAACATTGTGAGCGTCAGCGCCGCTGGTGATCTCCTCGTGGTCCCGAGCGTCCGCTACGCTATAGCGAATCATTAAGTTAGTCAGCAGCCAATAGCGTGCCTGCCTGTGATCTCTTGGCCGTGAGCGAACGTGACGCTTGAGCGTCTCGACTACGGCTAAGCGATTGTTACGCAACGTGCGTACCCTTACGGTACTTCATACGTAGATAGCGTACAGTGTTCTTAGACCTCATAAAGGGTATTATATAAGATAAATATTTAGCTTTATCAATTGGCGGCTCGCCCGTCCTTCACATATCTGCACTAGGTAATTTCAGCAGACATTATCCATCAGCAAAGGGCGGGAGGTTATATTCCTCGTAGTGCTGTCGGGATAAGCGTCTGCTTCACTTAGTAAAGGGTGCTGAAGGAATCCGGGAACCGGAGGTAAGAACAAAACAATAGTGTCTTTTTAAAACTGTTTATTTTTCTGTCTTGCGTACACACACACGCACACATATATATATCTGCATTTCCTTTTTTTTTTCATTTGTGTATTTTCGTATATCACTCTCCTGTTTGCCAGTTCTATAGTTGATAAACGTGCTAAGAGAGATTTGCCGCTATTTCATAGTTTAAGAGTAAAGGTAACATAGTTAAAGTATAGACAAACACACAGTTTTGCCTGGGAGACAAGGCGAAGTCAGTGTGGTGTGCGGTAGATGATCAAGGATCATCTACATTTATAAACGTATAAATTGTGTTACGGTGGATCTTTATTTTGCGTACACGTGTCTCTAACAAAGGACTGAGACTTGCGTACGCAAACCAAAGGCCGACGCACGCAGCGTATATCACGCAGCGGAGCGTCCGGGTACGCCCACGTAACTCAAATCACAAGTTTTTTTTTTTTCTCCTCTCAACGCGATAAGTAGCGCAACGCGGTAAATAACGCAAGGCGATAAATCGCGCAAATCTATTTTAACATTCGAAATTTAAATTAACAGATCCTTCTCCTAATTGGTAACACATCTGGTCTAAAGAAAATTTCTGCGCAGAAATAGAAATAGAAACAAAAGTGTATATGTGGTGAGTGAGTGTTTGTTTTTACAATTTTTGAGGTTGAACCACAAGAAAAGTCGAGTTCTCGTGAGGTACATACGTGTAAGTGACGTACATGGTGGCTAGGGAGGCATCCCTGGTTAAAACATACAATTTGAGCATTAGAGTATAGCAGACCAGGAGGTCATACTGTAACAGACCAGGAGGTCATAGCAGACCAGCAGGTTCAGGTACAGTAGACAAGGAAGTCCGCTATACAGTCCACAGGCACAACACCAAGAAAGGTACAAGCTCTGGCTGAAGGAATTCGCAGCCGTAATTTTCGATTCCACTGGTCGCTCCGTACATAAGATTAGTTGCTTATGTGCTGAACGATTGTACCGCACGTAATTGTGTACATTAGTAAACCTGACCGGTACTATTTGTGTACGAAGGTCATAAACGCTATTTGTACATTCTAACGTGATTTGTGTAATTTTTTTATTTTAAGGGAGGTTCGCTGCTCACTCAGGAACTATCCAACAACCAATAGTTACTGGAAAGAGTAAGTGTTCTTCGGATAACCCTCGCAGGTTCCAGTAAATAGAGGTTCAGGTCGCAGGGGCCCTGGGTCGAGTACGCCAGCACTATATCAGTGTGATCAGGTCGTATTGGTCGGCGTGGGCGAGTGAGTGGGGTACTCGGTAAACCGCCACCGTCAGCCTATTTTGAACATTTTGGTTTGCGTAAGGGTTGGCTGAATAAAGCAACACCTTCGTACTATGGGGGCCACTTGTTCAGGTAGGGGGCGATCAACCTCGGTTCGGGTTGATTCAGTGAACCGACCAGTCGGGTCGGCAAGGTACGTAATGTGTGAGAAATACGGAAGTCACACAGAAGCTTTATGTGATGAATGGGAGAGAATGACGGTACATGACGGGGAGAAATTCCCAAGAGTAGGTAGCTTCAGCACAGAAGTGTTAACGAATTTAAGGAGAAGGATATGTCTCATTAAATCAGCAAAGAGACGAATCAAGCATTATGATTATTTACAGTTGTGGCAACAGGAGGGTGACATACAGAGAGGATTGGCTCAGGCGGCGGGATCTGGCTCGATCAGAAAACTGATAGCCACGGCCCCACCGCCACCATATATATCGGGAGAAAAATTGGTTGCGGAGAATGACGCATTAAGGTGTAACAAACAAACACTTAGCAACTGTGTAAATGTTAAAGATAATGTTAACCAATTAACCAATGCAAGTATTAACCCGTGCAAGTTGTACCCTGTTTTGAACTTTCCTCAGGAGTGTGATCAAGAGGACGAATCGGCAACAATTTCAGCGCTCTCTCTAGCAGCCACCATAGCAGAGACCACAGTAGGCACAGCTCCACCCCCGAGATTAGTAACAAAGGCCCCTAGCGGAGGGATAGGTGAGGTCGTATCAACGGGTAAGTACGGCACCATACACTATGCTGAAACTATTTCACCACAGCCTGTAGAATCTACACAGAATGAGGTTGTTAGAGTTAATCCTGTTAAGGTAATAGTAGTTCCAAATGGGAAAACAGACACTTCAGGAGTCACTCCTGTTAGGAACATTGCCATGTATAGCCCATTTTCCCGAATGGAATTAAGGACCATAGTGTCTGAATTCCCTGACCCTAGAAAAGACTTAGTTGCCAGCCAAAAATACATCAGAGACCTAGGTAACACGGTAGAGCCCAACAACAAAGACTGGCAGATATTGCTGAGAGCATGTTTACCCTCCAATGTCGACGCAGCTCAATTTTTAGCTGACTGTGGATTAGATCAGGATGTACCTCTTACAGAAGTGTACAACAAAGACAATGTAAAAAGAATAAGTTTACAGTTAAAGGAGTATTTCCCAGCCAAAGTTAAATGGAACAAAATATTCTCCATTAAACAGAAGGAGTCAGAAACAGCTGCAGAGTATTTTCACAGAGCATTATCAGAAATGGCAAAATACACAGGCATAGAGGACATTAAAACAAACATAAACCATCGAGAAGTAGCAGTATCGGTACTGATGGATGGTTTAAAAGAGTCATTGAAGACTAGGCTACAGACCACACAACCATGTTGGCGAGGTCTGTCTGTGGCTACTTTGAGAGAGGCTGCTATTGATCACGATAGGAACATCACCAGGCACAGGGAACAACAAGGTGATAAGTTAATGGCAGTAAGTATACAGGCCCTGACCACAAGGCAGCCTTTGTTTATATCACCAAACCCTGTGGGTAAGTCAAATGTGGTTACTTGTTATTCTTGTCATAAACAGGGACACATGGCACGAGATTGTAGAGTGAAGAATTCACGAAACTCATACCAACCCCCTAGACAACGACACGACACACGACATTGGGATCAGGGTCCGCAGAAACGGAGTTATGAGCCACATACAGGGGAAACAAAAAGATATCCCCCGAACAGAGACTGGCAAGCCTCTGGTAGCTCCCAATTAACTCCATCACAAGTAGTTGCTGCCAGCGGGATTCAGGGAGGTCACCATACCCAATAGGGGTGTGGCCATACCTGTAATCTGCAGCCAGTAAAATTGATTGCAAGCCTTGGAAGTGAACCAGAAATTGCAATCAATGTAGCCGGTAAATCATTAAACTTTCTTGTAGACACAGGGGTGGCCAAATCAGTGATAAATTCGACAGTGGGCATGAGAACCACTGGTAAGACAATTCCAGCCATAGGGGTAACGGGAGTAGTCCAGCACTACCCTGTTAGCAAACCAGCCGAGATTACAGTAGGGCCTTTACATACCAAGCATTCCTTTTTGCTGGCTGCATCGGCACCGACTAATCTCCTGGGAAGAGACTTACTGTGTAAAATGGGGTGCGTCATTTATTGTACTCCTGAAGGTGTATTCTTGGACATACCTGAGAATCACGCTCAGGAAGTACGAGACACGTTAGACTCCTCATCAAAATGAATGTCACATACCATTATGACAAATAGGACTCCCTCCCAAGTAGAAGAAATGACATCTCAGATACCAGAGTCACTTTGGACTAAAGATGGACAGGACACTGGATTAATGGCAAACGTAGCTCCGGTAGTTGTACAAGTAAAAGATGGTAGGATAGCTCCAAAAATCCCACAGTACCCTCTGAAGCCAGAGGTGGAGTTAGGAGTGTATCCCGTAATAGAGCGCTTGCTACAACAGGGCATTCTGGTAAGAACGTCCAGCACTGCCAATAGTCCCATCTTCCCTGTTAAAAAGAGTGGGGGGAGGGGTTACCGGCTAGTGCAGGATCTAAGGGGGATTAACAAAATAGTTGAGAGTCAGTTCCCCGTAGTGCCAAATCCAGCTGTCATCCTAATGCAAATCCCTCCCACTGCGAAATTTTTCACTGTTATTGACCTCTGCTCCGCTTTCTTTTCGGTACCTCTGCACCCTGACAGTCAATATTTGTTTGCATTTACATACAGAGGAGTCCAATACACATGGACTCGATTACCACAAGGATTCATAGATAGCCCAAGTATATTTTCTCAGGCTTTGCATGATTGTTTACAGTCTTTCCAACCAGTGAGTGGATCAGTATTAATACAGTACGTGGATGATCTACTACTGTGTTCTGATTCATTGGAAGCATCCCTGAAGGATACGAAACAGCTCCTGTTTCATCTTTCAGACACAGGACACAAGGTTTCCAAAGACAAGTTGCAATTATGCCAAACTAAGGTAAAATATTTGGGACACTGTCTAACACAAGGACTGAGACACCTGACCGCTGATAGAATTCAAGCAATTAGAGACATGACTCTGCCACAAACCCAGCAACAGATCAGAACATTTTTAGGAATGTGTGGGTATTGCCGTAACTGGATCCCAGGGTTTTCCATTCTAGCGTTACCCTTGCAGGAGATGGTCTCCTCAAACAAACCTGATCGGATTTCGCATACAGGCGAGTCCGAGACAGCATTCGAGAGACTTAAACAGTGCCTAACGCAGGCACCAGCATTAGGTATGCCAGACTATGGGAAACCCTTTGAACTATACGGAACAGAAAGTGCTGGTTGCGCGGCAGGCGTACTAACCCAAAAGCACGGTGATGCCAGCAGGCCGGTAGCATATTACAGCGCTCAGCTAGATACGGTAGCGCGATCCCTCCCCACATGCTTGCGAAGCGTTGCTGCGATAGCATTGCTAGTAACGAAAAGCGAAGACGTCGTGCTAGGTCACAACCTCACAATTCATACACCACATGCAGTGTCAGCCTTGTTAAATTCTGCCCAAACCAGACACGTCTCATCAGCGCGGTTTACAAGATGGGAATTGGCACTAATGGCCCCCGTAAACATCACCATAAGGAGATGCAGTGCATTACATCCTGCAACATATCCCCCAGGTGTGCCTGGACAGGCACAAAGGGTGGAAGATGAGAGTGGTGGGGAAGGAGGATTTAATACAAAGGAAGACACACATGATTGTATGGAATATTTGACCCAAAATTTTACCGCAAGGCCTGACATCAGTGACAACCCACTGGAAGATGTAGAACTTACGTTCTACACGGATGGTAGTTGTCATAGACAGTCAGACTCGGGAGACTTGTGTACTGGATACGCAGTCGTAGATGACCAAGGCACCATAGAAGCGGAACCGCTAGGCCCACCTCACTCAGCCCAGGTTGCTGAACTGGTCGCCCTAACCAGAGCATGTGAATTGGCTAAGGGCAAATCAGCCAATATCTACACCGATTCTAGATACGCATTCGGGGTAGTCCATGATTTCGGAGCCCTATGGCGCCTCAGAAATTTCATGACGGCAGCTGGTACACCGGTAGCGCATGCAGCTCACATAAAAAGGCTTCTAACAGCGATACAGGAACCCGACAGAGTGGCTGTTATCAAATGTAAAGCACACACATATAGCCAAGACCCAGTATCACTTGGTAACAGCCGAGCAGACGAAGCTGCTAAATTAGCAGCTGCTACCCCCAGACAGACAGACACCACACAACTGATGGTATTTAATACCATCAACACACAGAAGTTGTGTGAGATGCAAAATTTGTGTTCCACACAGGAAAAGGCAGTCTGGAAGGCAAAAGGATATGGCCAGGAGTCCTCAGGACTCTGGACGGATGGACACGGTAAACCAGTGGCCCCCAGAGCATACCTTCCATGTTTAGCTGAGGGAGCCCACGGGCTGACTCATCTGGGCAAGGAAGGGATGTGCAAGTTGGTAAGAGCATATTGGTGTGCCCCAGGATTTTCATCTCATGCGAGTAAAAGAGCAATGTCATGCCTTACCTGTCTGAGAAAGAACATCGGAAAGGCAATACCTACAGAACCATCTCATATCCCACCTGCCGGCGGCCCTTTCCAGGTAATACAGATTGACTTTATTCAATTACCCCCTTGTCGAAATTTGAAATATGTACTTGTTTGTATAGATGTTTTTTCAAATTGGGTCGAAGCATTTCCGGCGGCCACAAATACCGCTATGTTTACTGCTAAGAAAATTGTGCAGGAATTTGTATGTAGATATGGTATCCCTAGAATTATCGAAAGTGATAGGGGTAACCATTTTACAGGTGATGTCTTTCAAGGAATGTGTAAATTGATGGGAATTGATAGCAAGCTGCACACTCCATACCGTCCACAGGCGAGTGCTAAAGTGGAAAGAGTGAACAGCACTATTAAAAATAAACTGAGTAAAGTGATGGCAGAGACAGGACTGACATGGCCAGAAGCTTTACCCATTGTACTGTACAGCATCAGAACCACTCCCAAGTCCCCTCTTAATCTGTCTCCCTTTGAAATCTTGTTTGGTCGACAACCGCATGTTATGATTAACCCTCAGGATGATTTGAAGTGTAACAATGAAGTGACTGTAAAATACTTGATTAACATGAGTAAACAGTTAAGGAATCAAAATGATAATCTGAAGTTAGTGATTCCTGATTTACCAGATAGTAATTGTCATGACATTGAACCTGGGGATTATGTAATGATACGGAATTTTCTACGCTCAGGTTGCCTTATTGACAGATGGGAAGGACCATACCAGGTCTTATTGACTAACACTACAGCATTGAAGGTTGCTGAGAGAGAGACTTGGGTTCATTCGTCCCACTGTAAAAAGGTTGCTGATCCAGCGAGGTCCCGTGATAAGGAACAGACGGTAGAGGTTGTATCACTGGAGTGCCTGTTCCAGGAAGATTGAGGCGGCACCTGAGCATTGAAAATCACAAGACCAAAAGCAGTTGTCGATCCCCTGTTCCCTTTTATTGTTTTTCTCCAACTTCCCATCTCCTCTCCCTCAAATTAGTTTTTCCCCCTTCTCATTCTTCTCCGTTTCCTCCTACAAGATGGACTTGCCCCAAGAGACTGTGATCCGGATTTTCCTGTTGACCATGATGTTTACCAGAGCAGTCTGTTCCGGCGAGAGTACCATGGAGGTCGAGAGAGGTTCTGGAATGGGTTCTGATGACAGAGATGGAGGCGTAGTTTTCCAAGAACAACATAATCAACAAGCAAAGGCGAGTATCAGAAAACGATCCGATAGCATTGACCATAGAAGGAATTGTGAAGGATTGTTAGCTGAAGAAAACTGTATCTGTCGGCTCTGTAACAATGTCATTGAGGATGGGTGCATAAAGAAATGCCAATCCAGTTTTAATATCCATATGGACCGGCATCCATTGAGTGACTATCACTCCTTAGTGGGTAGTGTGTTAAATAAAACAGATTGTTGGGTATGCTCTCAAGTACCTCAAGGTCATAGCAAATCAGGGCTAGTACCATTTCCTTTAACGTTAGGGGAGGTACTTGAGTTAAGTGGTGGGAGACCGGTGGACAGGAGGTTTAATATCTCCAGCCCTCCTAGTTTGAAGCTCCACCAATACCATGTGGATAGGTCCCTATTATGCTTTAACATCTCCAATCCCCGAAAGCCGGGAAATTGGGAAGTGTCATGGAGTAATCAAACCATGACCTTTTCGCATAGAGCAGATAGAATGCCTACAGATACAGAGCTTATACGCCACATAGCCAGTAGAGGAAAATCTTTCCGGTATAGATATACCTTAGGAAATAGGATTACGAGAGTTGGAGAGGTATCACCAGGATACTGTGCACATATCATACAACCTGATACGTGTGCTAAGCAGATGGAAGAATTAGGGTTAGGAGATTTCACATGGAAGGTGTGTAATATGGTTATGTCCTACTCCGTCCCATATGTTCTCCCCGATGATGCATATTTCATATGCGGGAGAAAGGCGTATAAGTGGCTTGCCCCAAACTCTGAAGGATTGTGTTATATTGGAAAAGTACTGCCTGAAGTAATGACTGTATCACATGACAAAATGAAAGACATACACCGTGTTGCCCAAACTCCTTATACTCACACCCATTACGAGCACGTAGTTAAACGGCACCTGATAGAAAGAACAGAGCATCCGGCCTCTGACATGATCCATGAATCCACCGGGATTCAGTTTCTAATCGCGTTAGATATCACTCGCACCGCTAGAGGAGTGTTGAATTATAAATACATATCTGCGCTCGCCAATTTGTTAGATAATATCACTGAAATGTATGATGACACGTTTAGGTATACTGGAAGAGAACTTCAGGCTTATAAAACAGAACTGGTACAGCATAGAATGGTTCTTAATTACCTCACAGCAGTGACAGGCGGATATTGTGTCACACTGGCAACACAATACGGCGTGAAATGTTGCACATATATTACGAATAGCACCGAGGATCCGGTCGAGGTCATAGACCAAAAGATGGACGATATTCTCCAACTGAAGTGGGAATTTCGCAGGAGACACAATCTCACTCTTGCTGCTGTAGGTAATGAGCTGACTGGTTGGGTGTCATGGTTGAACCCGCGAAATTGGTTCTCTGGTTTAGGAGACTGGGCTCAAGGAGTCATAATGGATGTTGGGAAGTTTCTCCTATGTATCTTAGGTGTTGTCATATCAATTGGTTTGATATTTAGATGCGGTCAGGCTTTAATGAAGTGCAAACACCGTACCAGGGTAATGAGTTTGAGGAGTGAGGAAACTGTAATTCCAATGGACTTGATTTATGACCCAAATGTAGAAACAATGATGTGATGAAAATGCGATTTCTACGGTCCGTTTCTTTCACCTGTTTTTCCGTTTTCTCCAAGGTAAAAAGACCCACTTGGACGAGGAGTTTGATGAGCCGATATACAGACAACAGATGGATTAAAGAAGAAGTTTTGACAACCTGATACACAGATTTTTGATGAACTATGCCATGGATCCCCAGTTTCCCTAGAAATTTTAAAATTACGCTAGCCCAACACTTTTGTAAATCTATGGACATTGACAGCTTTTGCTCGCACCTTATGGGCAAAAGCACAAAGAAGACTGCATTCAACAGACACCAAACAAGACCTCAATCGACGAATGTACATTTACCTGACATAGAATACCACCGCATTTACCGTAATTATGTCTTTTCTTCATTTCTACAACCCTCAGGTAATGACACACATAGTCGATAGGGAATACAGGCACAGATATCAGCAATCACATATCTCCCCCATTCATGTATCATCAACTAAAATGTGCTCCCCCATTTTGTTACAACCAAAGCCGAAAAGAGCTCGGTAAAGTTTGACAGCCCATCCACAGACCCGTACCACGGGATAAGAAGGAATTCAAATGTATACTTCGCAATACCTCGAAGCTTGATTTAAAACACGTACGGCACGATGATACATGACCCCCAAGCACGGATTCATACACACATGCTTCTGCTATCTCACTAGGTCATACCCTTTTTCTACCTTCTCCTCTCCTCCCCTACCCAACCATGTAAATGTATTAACCCCTGACATATATTTTTCTCTTTTTGAAATGTTTTAGAAGGTGGCAGTTATTGTTGACTGCCAAAGGGTGGACTGTCAAAGTCAGAAAAATATCTCTATGCACACTACCATATTTGCACCTCACACAGGTCCGTGCTGCGCATGCGTACGCTCTCCCGTACGTGCGCATACTCACAGTCGCGGGCACCCGCAGTCGCACGGTATGCGTATTTACGGTAGAGTTTATGTGATCGTAGCGTGCGACTCAATCGTTACATATTTTCACTATATAATGTATTTTGTAGATCATGGTCCCTTTGATAGATTCTGAAAGTTTAGTTAACATAGCATGTTCCTGAACAGAGAGATCCCTCTTTGTATTGTACGAAGGGTCTAACAGGGGTCATACAGTGGTGTTTGGTACCCATCGGAAGAGTATTTAAATAGCAATATTCCGGTGTTGGTTTGGAGCGGATTAATCGCTCGTGCGAATAGTTATGGACATAAGAAGTTTATGTCCATTTACTATTATTTGTTCTTATTTAGTCATGCGGCGGGAAACCCAGTATCCCACCCACCTGAACAGTTGGAAGCAGTCACAGCCCACCTGTATGAATCAACCTATGACCTTTTGTTATAATGCGAAGCCGAATTCCTGTGTCCAATGAACAATGAGATTGTAGGGACCATTGAATTATATTGTGTGTGGGGCATAAATAGGCAGGCCGACCATATCCAGTTCACTCTCTTCAACGGTTCTCATTGCTGATAATCGGGAGCTGGATATCGTTTCCCCTTGTGCGTAAGTGTTTCTCCGCAATCATATTGATCTTCTTGTTATTGTGAGCCAATTTCTCTCTCTCTCTCTCTCTCTCTTCTCCTCTTTCTCTCTTATTTTCCCTTAAATAGTAATTGTATTGTATTTCCTGTGTAGTTATCTGGTTAGGTAGTCTATGTTATATTGTAGTGTATGATTTGTATTTGTATTAATTCTTTTGCAAGTGTATCATTCATAATATATATATTAGGCATTGGACCCTGAGCACGGTATCTGTGTATTTCTTATAGTGTTAAGTATTCTCAGAGCGTCGGTGACGCTAGAACAGCTTTAAAGGTAATAAGGTTATACTGTGTTGCATTTACACTCTATCATTACACTAAGGTTTTACTGCACAATACACTGTTTATGGTTTAGATACAAAGGTAACATTGTGAGCGTCAGCGCCGCTGGTGATCTCCTCGTGGTCCCGAGCGTCCGCTACGCTATAGCGAATCATTAAGTTAGTCAGCAGCCAATAGCGTGCCTGCCTGTGATCTCTTGGCCGCGAGCGAACGTGACGCTTGAGCGTCTCGACTACGGCTAAGCGATTGTTACGCAACGTGCGTACCCTTACGGTACTTCATACGTAGATAGCGTACAGTGTTCTTAGACCTCATAAAGGGTATTATATAAGATAAATATTTAGCTTTATCACCATTAAACAGTATGCATTTAGCAGCGAACACCAAGCAACGGGATCCAGAAGGTAAGTATCTGAGTGGGAATTAGGGTTAGAGCCCGGGGGGTGTAGGCTTAGGGTTAGCCATTAGTGGGGAGGGGATCCGGTCTGAAGATCGACAGTATCTAGGTCGACAATGTTTAGGTCGACCACTATAGGTCGACAGTCACTAGGTCGACATGGATGGAAGGTCGACAGGGTTTCTAGGTCGACATGTGCTAGGTTGACAGGTCTAAAGGTCGACATGAGTTTTTCACATTTTTTTCTTTTTTTGAATTTTTTCATACTTAACGATCCACGTGGACTACGATTGGAACGGTAATCTGTGCCGAGCGAATCGGTAGCGGAGCGAAGGCACCATGCGAGGGGACGCGGTGCACTAATTTGGGATCCCGGTCACTCTACGAAGAAAACACACAAAAAAAAAAATCCTTATGTCGACCTTTAGACCTGTCGACCTAGCACATGTCGACCTAGAAACCCTGTCGACCTTCCACCCATGTCGACCTAGTGACTGTCGACCTATAGTGGTCGACCTAAACATTGTCGACCTAGATACTGTCGATTTGATGAACCACACCCAGTTGGGAGTTAGGCACTAGGGGGGTGGTTAGTCATGGCCCCCAAAATTTAGCCGTAGCCGTCACCCCCCTATATTTAGCCCTAGCCACCACCAAAGGGTAGAAGGGGGTGGGTACAGAGTTAACTTACTTACCCCCCAAAACTGTCAGGATTCTCGGTTTTGGGGTACCAGGGTTAGTCATGTGACCACTGGCATCCCAAACGCTGGGATAATGTACCACACCCCATTAAACAATGCCACATTCTGGTGGTGACTATATTATTATTATTATTACCAGTTATTTATATAGCGCACACATATTCCACAGTGCTTTCCAGAGAATATTTGGCTATTCACACCGGTCCCTGCCCCAGTGGAGCTTACAATCTATATTCCCTACCACATGTACACGAGCACACATTCATACTAGGGTTAATTTGTGTTGAGATACAATTAACCTACCAGTATATTTTTGGATTGTGGGAGGAAACCGGAGCACCCGGAGAATATACAAACTCCACACAGTTAATGCCATGGTGGGAATGGAACCCATGACCTCAGTACTGTGAGGCAGTAATTCTAACCATTACACCTTCTGTACTGCCCCCTATATCCACTGGTCTAGTTGTGTTTGTTACTCTGCGCTAAGAATAAAAGTTATTAATAGACCACAACAGCACTGCCATCTATAAATGGTACCCACATTTCTAAAAGTACAATATGCGCTATTTCAATTCCTAACAGCAGATGCCTTCAATGTTTAAGCCAATTGGGGGCACTGTTCCAATGAATTCTACACATAATATTTAATTTGACATCACTAAAGCAAAATAGCATAGCCGCTCCACTCAGATTAATAAACCACAGCGGAGATGTATCAAAGCTTGAAGAGCGATAAAGTGGAGAGAGATAAAGTGCCAGCCAATCAGCCTCTAACTGCCATATTACAGAATATGAGGGTAATGTATTATAGCGGCACAAATTACTGATTCGAAGCAGGAAGCCACTCCGACAAGATGTATGATCATCTTCTCTGCCGGAAGCAGGGGAGTTTTACTCCCCTCTCAGATCATGCCTGTCTGAGCACACAGCGCATCAACTTAGTGCTGATGCGCTCTGTCTCCCTGCCCGGACGGCTCCACTGCACACGTGGGGGATTTCACTACTTACGCAGGATTTCACAGATAGGGCAGCGACACCTGCAGCTGTCGAAACTGATAGCTGCATAACATACACATTTTAGATAGCAGCGCTGATAATGCATAACACCCCTGTCACTGGGCACACACCACCACTGTCCTACATGGCGGGAGGGGGGTTAGCAGTATAAGTGCACATAATGTGCGCTGATACCGCTACCCCCCTTAACAACCTTTCATACATTTACCAGTGTCTGAAAAATGTCACAAGCTAACTGGTTAGTACTTTACCTCTCTCCAAGCTTTGATATATCTCCCTCGTAGAAATATGGAGAAATAAGGCAAATAATAAATTACAATGAGTCACTGAAAATATTTCTACATATACAGTTTATAATACTGTAGACTAGAGGGAGAGGGAGCCGTCCCTGTATAAATAAACACACAGGACTGGAATATAGATGTTTTGGGACTGGTTAGCCATAAAAAGTATTCAGTCCCATGATTAGTTACTGTATACTGCACACACAATGGCTTGAGGTCCCTCTGCTGACTTGAGCATACAGCCACAGATTGCAAGGGACAAAACACTAAAATGACCAAATGTTTTCACAGCTTGAGTTTGGGTAGAGAAATAACAATACTGTGCATTGAATCATGGCTTTTTATTATAGTGTTATGTGACTGCACAATAGACTCTGCGTTTTTCTGGAAGCCCATGATTTATCCATCATGATTACAGGCACTAGGAGAAAGCTCTGTGACAGTGTGGTGGGGCTATCTAACAACTAGACAGGAAAACACGTTTAGGAGGCAGCCGCAGGAATGTGAGGTGATGACCTCAACAACTACTATGTTACTAGATGGGTTTTATACTTTGAAGAATCACCAGGTGGGGATTTACTAAATATTGTAACAAGTCAGATAAAATAAAACATTAAAAGCATTAGGTTAACAAGGGGCATATCTCCTTCATTTAAACACAGAAAGGCCAGACAAAAAAATCCCCAAAACATAAGAGTGCATTAGTTTACAGAGCAAGTTGGCTGTGTTTGTGAAGGAACAGACGCTTGCACTGCCTGATGGGAAACATTGTGTAGAGCAGCGGTGGCCAACCTGTGGCTCTTGAGCCGCATGTGGCTCTTTCTTTCTTTAAATGTGGCTCCCGACACTTAAAGTCACATTACCACAACAGTTCCGGTAACCACTGCACTCCAGAAAGACACGCGGAAGCACTACGAGGGCTGTGGACTGAGGGAGCCAGATACTAGAGATAAAACACCCACTGTCAAACAGAGGATCCTTAAGCCCCTTTCACATCGCCAATGCAGGTTCCCCCCCGGGAATTAGAAACGGTCCTTCCTGGGTGGGATACGGCATTGGACCCTAACAGGTGGCTTCCCAACCTGGCAATTTGCTGGGTCGGTTGCCATAGCTGCAGGGGGGGGGGGGGGGAATGCAGGGGTGGAGGCGGCGCTGGGAGATGAGCTCATCTCCGCGCCGCCTCTCCCTAAGTAGTAAACGGGAACCCGTTTACGCTGCCACTGACCTGGTATTCAACGAAGGAATAATACTGCTTATAACCCGGGTTGAATTACCGGGTCAGGTGACCCAGGAATTCGACCATGGCCCATTCACACCGCACACCAACCCGTGTCAACCTGGCAATATGCCGGGTCGATACCGGGATATTTGCGCGGTGTGAAAGGGGTAATAAGGAGCTGCTACAATGGCATGAGTTGGGGGGCTCTGAAGTGACACATGAGAGTTCTAGCAAGAGTGACGCATGGGAGAGCTGGATGAAGTGACATAGGAGGGTGCAAGCAGGAGTGACAAGTGGGGGAGCTGACTGGAGTGACACAGCAGGGTGCTGGCTGAAGTGTACTATGTGAATCGTCTTTCATTATATTTTATGTGGTTCTGGCTTTTTCAATTATTTTATGCTGAAGTGACTTCTTCAATGTATTTTATGTTGGATCTGGCTTTAAAAATTTATTTTATGTGGATCTGGTCTTTTCAATGTATTTTATACCAGGGGCGGTGCCTAGCAGGCACAAGGCCACACCCCATTTTTGCATGATCGCCTTCGGCTCTTTGACGTACCTAACAAGATTTTTTGGCTCTTTGACTCTGACTGGTTGGCCACCCCTGGCGTAGAGTGACGGCATGACGTATGGTGTACTGGTACACAGGGCAGTGCAAAAAAATGAAATTTCAAAGTCTAAATTAAGGAAAGCGGTAGTTCTAAAGTAGTTGGACTTTGGTGTTTACTTTTTTATTTTAATTTTTTTTTCTTTTTAACCACACATCTACTGCAGTTGGGAACTTCTAGTCTGTGAAAGTGTCTGAAAAGACCCACATGTACAGGGGATGCAGTTAATTTGCCTGCAGTCGGGATTCCAACTGCTGACCCCGCAATCCCGACTGCTGACAATACTGACAGCTGGAATCCTGGCTTACAGGCGCTATTCTCAATCGTGGGTGTCCTCGACACCCATAGAGTGGGAATAGACCCTGGGGCGAGCGAGACTCTTTGCGCTCACCCCATTGCCGGCATACTGACGTCCGGAATGCCGTTGTCAGTATACCGGCGGCCGGCATCTCGACCGTCGGTAAATCATATGGATCCCCCCACATAGGGCGATTGCCAAGAACAGGGGCCTAGCTGCACATGTTCCCGGATGGGGGATTGCGCAGCTCTGTGTTCTCTGTTCTGTATCCACAGTGCATGCAGCTTAGTGCGGCTCCCGATTCTCCTCATCCGCGTCATGTGAAACATCACGTCTGTGGCACTGATGAGAGGACTCGGAAGCTGCTTTGTGCTGGCCATGAAGGCCAGTACTCGTCTGCACTGGGTGGGAGAGGGGGGGAGGGCTGGAGTACTGTGTAGCATATAGGGACACTGTGGGGCATATTGGAGGGGGACTGTGTGGCATCCATTGGGGTCACCACAGTTCCGCTAACAAGGCCCTACTGTGGACCAGTCTGCACCATGGCTGGCAATAGAGCGTAAATTTTTTCAGGAGGCCCCATAATTTAGTTGCCCGGGGGTCCCCACAAGCTTTAATCCATCCCTGCATATGTAGGCATATGTACCTTCAGTATACCATGCAGATTATACAGACATGCGGTGAGAGACCAGAAACCTCTGCACAATTTCCCTTCTGAGAAATCCTGCTCATTTCTGCTCCCAGACTGCCTGCCAGCGGCCCCATCATTATGCTGACACCTCACAGAAGCACCTATTGGGGTGGGTCAGTGTCAGAGCTGTCAGCAACGCTCTGAGTCACCACTGTTGACAGTGCGGATATTATGTGTTGCTCACACAGATGCAAACTTGCTCACTGAAAAATCATTTCACAGATTGCACAAACCCACTGGCAAGGTCAGGTTCCCTAATGAATGGCTCCAGAACATTTTGTAGCTTTTATACCAATTTAGCAACAACAAAACACTCATTTGAGTACGGCTGGGTACATACTATGTGATCCATTGTTCATACAGCCGTCAAACAATACTGAAGTGCTTCAGCTCATGTGTACAGCCGATATGTCTGAACAGCATTATTCACTGGACCTGCAGCATGGCAGGTGCAGATATATAGGTACATCTGCCTGTGTGTATGGGCATCCCGCCGTCTTTGTTATGCTGGCCCCAAGAACCGCCGACAATGACATCACAACTTTAAATGCCCGCCCACTAGTGATGTCTGTCCAGACATATTGATTGGTCAGTGTGCATGCTCAGTTGGTGGGATGGTTGGCTGGCCGGTGGGTCGTCAGGTATGTACCCAGCCTAACAGGTTAATAACTGCACTATACCCCTGGAAAGGTCTCACTGTATTGCAGTCTCTTCAGTACAATAAATCAGCTTTCTAGCTAGTGTGTCATTTTGATATACAATCTTCTATACATTAATAACAACTGGGTGTATACTAGATCACAATAGCACTGGCACGTTGCACAGTACATAGGAACAAACAACTCCAATCCTGTCTAGCAAGTTTCCAAGGCCATGCCATGGCTGTGAATAGCAAATAAGCAGCCAGCACGTTAACTTTATGTCAGTGAACACCTTTGAAATGCAGAGAGATATGTTGATATCTTATGAGACACTGATTCAAATAAAATACATTCAAACCATAAACCAAATAAAAACATTCTGTGCAACATACAGGAGGCCTGTCCATACCTGCAATGATTATGGTCAAACACTTCTGTTAAAATGGCAATTGAAATGTAAGATCTTATTTTTATTATAACGAAATTGCAACAACAACAAAAAAGTGGAAATTGACAGCCGCAAAATATTATTCTACTAGAAATAGACCAAACACTTTTCCACTGAGTCATGGTATAGAGCAGGCATTCCCAACCACGGTCCTCAAGGCACACCAACAGTGCAGGTTTTAGTGATATCCAGGCTGCAGCACAGATGGTTAAATCAAAATTACTGAGCTACTAATTAAGTCACCTGTGCTGAAGCCTGGTTATCACTAAAACATGCACTGTTAGTGTGCCTTGAGGACCGTGGTTGGGAATGCCTGGTATAGAGAATTATTAGGAAAACAGAATTCCCCTTTGTGTAAACTCCTAGTTGCTGCTGCACCCATATCACTGATATGCCTGTCACCTAAGTCATTAGCCTGTCCTGTCTGTCAAAAAAATGACACAAGCAGGGACATAACAATTTGGTATTACAATTTGAACTCAAGGAATACACAGCTCTAACAACTTAACATATACAATTACAATTTAAGCCATCAAAAGTAAAATGTTACATAAAGACATGATTGTAAGTAAGCAGCTAATGAAATCCTATATAATAAAAAGCTAATGCTGCTCCTCACCTCTATGGAAGGGGGGGGGGGGGGGGTTAAAGTGTTCTGCAAGTTGGAGGCCAATAGATGGCGCCTGACATAGCAATTCAAGTGTAGCTCCATTCGGGTGCGCACAGCCGCCGACATTATGGTTATGTTGTTCCATCATTTTGACGGGCTGGTAACTAGTAAACAGTACGATCTTAACATAGAGACTAGGTACATTTTAGGTATGTATTTATTTCAGGATTTAGCCAAATACTTGGTAATCGTTGCCATCTTTACTAATCCTAAAATATGGACTTATTGCTCTTGTATTAAATGCAGCTCACTAGTAACAGAATAAGATTTAAAGACCCTATAGGATTCCGGGAATGGCATCAGCTTCTCTGGGACCTGTATGGGATGCAGTCAGACGTGTAAATGCTGACGCTCGGAATCCCGACAGAAGCTGGGTACCTCCTGTTGGGTGATGGTCCATGCCAGCACCCGAGGGGGAACAGAATAGTGTGGCGAGCAAAGCTCCCCACCGGGACCGAATCGTGGCGAGGACAGCGAGCCCGTGAGGGCGCTCGCTGCAGGAATTCCGGCTGTCGGGATTCCAGCGTCAGTCTCCTGACCGCTGGGATCGCGATCAGCGGGATCACATACTCAATCCACCTGTATATCACATACAAAGCAGGTGGTTTTATTCAATGGCTATTTGCAACAAGATAACATTCTTATCCCTCTATCATAATACCACCTAACACTGGCCTATCTCTGTCTGGGTGCCTTGGTGTCAACTGCCAAAAATAATGAATGAGCTCAGAAGGTCTAGAATTATTGAAGCACTGACTGTCCCATCTTTCCAAGTAATGTCATACAATCTCACAATGTAAGGAAATACCCTTGGTACTGGGCTGTAGGCACGAGCCTGGTGTCCAAAGACCATTCTCAATACTAAGGAATGAATGTGAGGAATGAATTATGTCATCTACAATGGTTATACTAGACAAGCCTGCTACAGTGGTGCTATGAGATCCATACAATAAAATGATACAATGCAAACAATTGTATTGCACAAGCATGGAAAACTCTAATCCTGTCTGTACTGTACTGGAATCACTATACTGTAGTCAAATATTTTTCAGCACCAGTGTATACTTACTTTACAAAGCACCTGATTGAAGAAGCGTTTCCAAAAAGAGATCAATGAAAATAAGTGGAGACAAGTGAAACAAAACAGCATCAAAGTACACGCAGGATACTTTCAAGATAAAAAAAACAGATTGCAGCCATGAAGTCTTTGTCTAGCGCCAGACTGGGGAGAAGTAAATTAGAATATAGACTCCATCCTGCACCTTCATTCAGTTTTCTTGCTGCTGACCCATGCTGAAAAGTCCCCAAAGCATTTAAAGTATTTCTAAGCTTAGCCTCCCGCTGCAGACTGGAGCCATCCTATTTTGAAGTGCGCTGTACTAGACTGGCTTACACCTCTAAAATAAACCCTTTTACAACCTGACATACACACCCCTACTTCTTTTTTCTTAAGCCCTCACTTGCTGAAAGCCATGAAATCATGTGCAAATCCAGGGACATTTTCCACTAGGCAGAATGGAGAAACACATCAGAGCACACTCTTTAGTAGGATGAGTAGTCCTGGAGAAAAAGACTCCTCTTGATCTGCAATAATAATAATGCGTTCAGATGCTGCGTGTTAAAACAGAGGCCTTAAAGGCTGCTATGAAAGGCAAGTCCTGACACTGACAGAAGTGTGCTTGGTCTCTCTACCAACACCACATAATAAGGATTCTCTGCATGTGTGTCTTATGGGGAAACTGACACTTTCCACTTAAAGGTATAGCAGATTTAATTACCATTCATTGGGGTCTAGCCAATTAGCTGTGATATAATCGCAGCTGCGAATCATCACAACAGGCCAGGGCTGCATTAAGGTTTGTGGGGGCTCCTGTGCAACAAACTTGTGGGGGCCCCTATCGAAAAAAGTATTTTTTAAGCTATCAGTTAGTGATGGGATTTTTCTCTAATATACAGGGTCAACCCAATGCAAATATATGAAAGAGGGGCATGGAGAGTGGTGTGCTTGGGGAGAGAGGGGGGGGGGGGGGGCATGGGGATAGAGAGAGAGGGGGGCATGGGTATAGAGAGAGAGCGGGGCATGGGGATAGAAAGACGGGGAGGCATGGGGCAGAGAAATGGAGTTACCGATCAATGGCAGAATGAGGTGGGTGCCCAGGAGTGCGCTGCATCGTCTCTCCAGCCAGGCGTCCCAGATGTGCAGTGACTCTGGTGGGCTCCCACAGCCCGGAAAGACTTAGGGCGCATATTTTATTTCTATAAATAATAAAACATAATTCCCAAGTGCGCTAAATTAGTTGAATGTTTTTATCCATAGATTCTTCCAAAAGTACCCAAATGGATGTGGACAGTAAACTGGTAAATACTATTTCCTGGGGTCCTGAAACAGATAACCCCTCACCAGAGAATCACCCAAACAAGTGGCCCAGGGCCAGTTAGTACCAATTATTGGTTTATTAACACAGATTGTACACAAACACATTAAAAAGTTTTTACAAAAATAAAATATGTAAACCTAATGTGTGGGGGCCCAGGGACGACCGCCCGTCGCCCCTCTTTTAATCCGGCCCTGCAACAGGGGCTGCATTTTATGGCGGGTCGAATTTGCAGAAAACTGCTAGCCACCCCATAGAGGTCCGAGCAGTTTTGTGCGAATTAGGGCCGATTCAAGCCTGCGAAGGGTGCAAAATCGGGTGCCGTTGCCGGCGTTTAAACGTCGTTGCAGCGGCACTTTGCACCCTTCGCAACTAACTGGTTATCTATTTCATCCATTATACACAGTGATCACTTTCATGCCAAATGTAAGCCCTGTTCTATTTCTATTGTGGCCAATGGTGGGTTAAGGCACTGCCACTTAAAAATAAAATCACACGTGCAGAAACCCATTGTGAAACTGCTGTAAGTGGTGTTGTCGGATATGAAATAGTTTCTAAGTAGTAGTAATATTTAAAGAACTCCAGTTCTTAACAACTCGGTGTACAACGAACCAGTGGTAACCCACGTCACAGGGGTGTGGAATGTTAGATGTACACTAAAAAGGTCTACAGTCAATAGGTCTACCACTAATGAGAGACAGGCATTAGGTCGACTGGATCAAAAGGTCGACATAATAGGTAGACAGTAGAAAAGATCGACAAGGTCAAAAGACTGGGGCGGGGTGGGGGGGCGGGGTGTTTTGTCCCTTTTCTGCCACAAACAAGCCCCAACTATGAAAAAGTTGAAAAAATAAGAATTTACTCACCGGTAATTCTATTTCTCGTAGTCCGTAGTGGATGCTGGGGACTCCGTAAGGACCATGGGGAATAGACGGCTCCGCAGGAGACTGGGCACACTAAAAATAGGATTTTGGTACTTACCAGGTAAATCCTTTTCTTTGAATCCATAGGGGGCACTGGAGTACTCTTGGGATATGGACGGCTTCCACCGGAAGAAGGCACTGAATAAATTAATTTTTGAGACTACTCCTCCCCTCCATATCCTCGAGCACTTCAGTGTTTTTTACTGAGCCGAACAGGATCGATAGAGAGATTGACCAAAGGAGAATTACATATAATCTCACGGACAACAATAAAGTTGACACAAAACGTAACAGACAACTAAACAGTTGACACCATAACTGATTAACCCTTGTTAAATTTAAACCAGTCGTGAAAGTGTGTTACCATAAGAACCACTGAACTTCCTAAAACAGGTAAACTGCTCTGGGTGGGCGTCCAGTGCCCCCTATGGATTCAAAGAAAAGGATTTACCTGGTAAGTACCAAAATCCTATTTTCTTTATCATCCACTAGGGGTCACTGGAGTACTCTTGGGATGTACCAAAGTTTCCTCCGTGGTGGGAGAGCTGTTTGGCACTTGTAACACTAAACGGCCAAAGCTAGATGCTGATGCCGCGAAAGTATCAAACTTGTAAAAGCGCACAAACGTGTGCACTGAAGACCAAGTAGCCGCACGGCAAAGCTGTGTCGTAGAAGCCCCACGACTCGCTGCCCATGACGTTCCCACAGAACGTGTGGAATGAGCTGTTACTGAAGTAGGTGGCTGTAACCTAGCATAAAGGTAAGCCTGACGTATGGTCAGTTTGATCCATCTGGATAAGGTTTGCTTAGAGGCTGGCCAACCCCTCTTAGCCGCATCATAGAGAACAAACAACGTATCCGTTTTACGCACAGTAGACGTTCGGGATACATAGATGCGCAATGCGCGAACCACATCCAACGTTCCAGAATCTCCTGTTAACACAGGAACTACTATTGGTTGATTGATGTGAAAAGACGACACTACCTTTGGTAGAAAAGCGGGATTCGTCCGAAGTTCCGCTCTGTCATCATGAAAAACTAAATACGGTGACTTGCACGACAAGGCACCCAGATCTGAAACACGCCTAGCCGAAGCTAAGGCTAAAAGAAAAATCGTTTTCCAAGTGAGAAATTTAATATCCACTTGTCGTAAAGGTTCAAAGTAATCGGACTGTAAGAAATCTAAAACCAGATTCAAGTCCCATGGTGCTGTAGGTGGAATGAAAGGAGGCTGTATCCTCTTTACACCCTGTAAAAACGTATGTATTGACGGCAACGAGGCCAATTTCCTATGAAAGAAAATTGACAACGCAGATACCTGCACCTTTAGTGTGGAAAGACGTAGTCCTCCATCTAACCCCATCTGTAAAAATAACAAAAGACGGGATAAATTAAAAGATGATGTCGGAAATTTCCGAGCTTCACACCAACTTATATAAGTACGCCAGATTCTGTAATAATGAGCTGCCGTAACCGGCTTCCTAGCTCGTACCATGGTTGGTATAACAGACTCAGGAATGCCCTCTCTTCTTAAGATGGCCTTTTCAACAGCCACCCCGTCAAACGCAGCCGCGCTAAATCGGGGTAAAGGAACGGACCCTGTTGTAACAGGTCCGGACGTAGTGGGAGTGGCCACGGATCGTCTGCGAGTAACCCGAGGAGATCCGAGAACCAAGCCCTCCGAGGCCAATGAGGCGCTATTAGTATGACTGTGACGGACCCTCTCTTGATCCGTTTTAGCAACAGCGGGAGCAGCGGAAACGGTGGAAACAGATACACAAGGCTGTACGGCCACGTGGCTGTGAGAGCATCCACCGCCACTGCCCCTGGATCTCTTGTTCTGGACACATATCGTGACACCTGATGATTGTGGCGGGATGCCATCAGATCCACCTGAGGGTACCCCCACTTCTGGATCAACATCTGAAATACTTCTGGATTTAATGCCCACTCTCCTGGATGAAAATCCCGACGACTGAGAAAATCTGCCTCCCAGTTGTCCACTCCCGGAATGAACACTGCCGACAATATCACCTGGTGATATTCGGCCCATCTGAGAATCCGAGCTACTTCCCGCATTGCCATGCGGCTTCTCGTTCCTCCTTGTTTGTTTATGTATGCGACTGCCGTCGCATTGTCTGACTGCACCTGAACAGTCTGAAAACGAAACATGTACACTGCTTGTCTTAGAGCATTGTAAATCGCCCTGAGTTCCAGAACATTTATGGATAGCGATCTTTCGTGATTTGCCCAGAGGCCCTGGAGCCGATGACTCTGAACTACAGCTCCCCAACCTCTGAGACTTGCGTCTGTTGTCAGAATTATCCAATTCACGACGCCGAATCGTCTCCCTGCAGATAGATTGTGTATTTTTAACCACCAGAGAAGAGACCCTGACTTGTGGCGACAATCTCACCCTGTGGTGCAACTGCAGATGTGATCCCGACCATTGCGCTAACACCTCCAGTTGAAACGGACGTGAGTGAAACCTTCCGAACTGAAGTGCTTCGAAAGCCGCCACCATTGTGCCTAAAAGGCGAATGCACAAATGTACTGAGACTGTGCGTGGCTTGAGCACTAATTGCACCAGATGACGAATGACCTGTACTTTCTGTTGTGGCAGGTAAACCTTTTGTTTTACTGTATCGAGAATCATCCCTAGGAATTGAAGTCGCTGACACGGAATTAGATGTGATTTCTTTAAACTGACTATCCAACCGTGCTGAACTAGTACATTGTACGTTAGCAAAGCATGCTGGAGAAGCAATTGTTGAGACGGAGCCTTTATGAGTAGATCGTCCAAATACGGAACAATTATTACCCCTAGGGACCTGAGATGAGCTATCATCACGGACATTACCTTGGTGAATACCCGAGGCGCTGATGAGAGGCCAAACGGGAGAGCCTGAAACTGGTAATGGTCTCGCCTTATCGCAAACCTTAAGAAACTCTGGTGAGGTGGCCAAATCGGAATGTGTAAGTACGCATCCTTGAGATCCAGTGCAATCATGAATTCCTGCGGCTCTAACCCTGCAATTACTGACCTGAGAGATTCCATCTTGAATCTGTGGTAAGTGACGTAATGATTGAGACCTTTTAGGTTCAATATTGGCCTGACTGAGCCATCTGGTTTTGGTACCAGAAACAGACTGGAATAATAACCCTGCCCCTGTTCCTGCACGGGGACCGGAATTACAACTGCAGCATTCAGCAGAGACTGAATGGCAACCTGCAGAACTGCTTTCTTGTCGTCCGACACAGGCAGTCCTGTCGTGAAAAATCTTCCTGTCGGAAGATAATCGAACTCTATTTTGTAACCCTCTAATACTAACTTGCGGATCCACCCATCTGTGGACGTCTGCAGCCACGCCCCCTGAAAGCTCTGAAGGCGTGCTCCCACAATTGGAGATCCGAGATGGGCTGGGAGCCCGTCATGCCACTGGTTTGTTAGTGGTCTTAGTGTCTTGACGACGTGCATTGGATTGTCGAGCACTACGTCCCCGACCTCTTCTACCAGGCGTGACTGCTCCTGTGCCCTGCCCACGAAAGGGCTGAGTTCTAAAGGATTTGAACGCCGGACCAGAATATTTCCGTTTAGGTATAGTTGTAGGCGATGGAAGAAACACAGACTTTCCTCCAGTAGCCTCAGAAATCCATTTGTCCAATTCAGGACCGAAAAGCTTCTCGCCATCATAAGGCAATGCCTCTATACCTTTTTTAACCTCCGTCTCCGCCTGCCAAGAACGCAGCCAAAGTGCTCGTCGTACTATGACTAGCGATGAGGACAGGCGAGAAGTAAGCTGACAGACGTCAGTAGAAGCTGTACATAGATATTCAGCAGCTTCCCAGATTTGATCCGCGAGAAGTATAAGATGGTCATCTTGCAGAGCCGACTTGAGCTCTTTTATCCATACCATTAAAGCTTTAGTAACCCAAATGCCAACCAACCCAGGTCTCAGCAGCACTCCAGCTGCTGTATACATGGACCTTAGCATAGCCTCTATTTTACGATCTGCAGGGTCTTTAAGCGTAGTAGCAGTTGGTACTGGTATGGTTAACTTCCTTGTAAGTTTGGATACGGATGAATCCACCAATGGTGGGTTCTCCCAAGTAGCTGTCATGGACTCTGGAAACGGGTAACTCGATTTAAATCTACGAGGAATAGAAAACCGTTTATCCGGATTTTTCCGTGATTCCAGTAACATTTTATTAAGAGATTCCGAAATAGGGAAACACATCGGAGATCTCTGACGTTTAGTAAAAACTACCTCATCATTCGTCAGGGGCTCCTCAGTTTCCGTAAACTCCAGCGACTGACGTACTGCTCTGATGAGATTGTCAATACCTGGGCTGTCAAAATCGTCACTATCTGACTGTTGCCCTATTTCGCCCTCCTCATACTCCTGTTCAGTGAGGTCTAGTATCCCAGAGACTGGAGAATTATTAGGAAAAGGAAATTTATCTTTTCCACTCAAGGTGGGCCTCTGACCAGATTGAGACTCTGGTAACTCAAATGGTCTCATTTTAAACTCAGATCTTGCCGCCTCTCTTTCTTCACGAGAGGCGGCCAGCTCTGATTGTAAACCAACTAATACATCTGCAAGTAAAGCCCATGGAGGGTCCAGAGATGGTGGTTTTACTTCTGAAATCGTATTTATGGCTGTATTAACAACACATGCTGTACATGTGGTGGATCCATCAGGCAACACACTCTTACAGACATGACATGAAAAATGTTTCTTAGATTTTGCTGGTGTCTTACTCATTATAAAAGACAGACAATACAAACTACACACAGACAGACTGCACGACTCAGTAATAACACCAAAGTTCCTGGTATATATCAGGCAAGTGCAGTGCCTGCCAGCAATAAGAAAACTGACCCCAAAATTCCCCTAGTACCACTCTTAGCCGAGATGTAATAAAGGAAACCTGGAACAGACAGGAGAACATTAACATATTAAGCATGCCAAATACTGCCAATGTCTCCGCCCCCCCACTCCCACGACCTCCGTGTACAGCACCGGGTCGGGGCCTGTGGAAGTCTGCATAGGGCCGTGTGAGCGGCCTGTACCTGTAGGCCCAGGCAGCGGGAACTCCTCGGCTGCTGCGGGCGGATAGCGGAAGCAGCGAGCGTGCTGCATAGAGCCCTGGAGCGGCCTATGCACACGCGCTCCCGCCCGCCACACACATTTTGCGGAGTGTCTGTGTAGCCAGGCAGCGCTGCTGCGGCGCCGGGGAGCAGCGGTCTGGTATTTAAGATGCTGGGAGCGGAGAGTGAGAGCGCGCCGCATGGAGCCGTGATGCGGCCCATGCACACGCGCTCCGGGCAGCGGTGAGTACCCAATACAATCCCCAACAGTGGAGCGGCAGCAAGAGCTGACCGCCCCTAACATACCTGGACCGTGACCAAAGTCTATGACGGGGCTTCTCATCCAAGCTCCGTCCAGCTTTTTGCAGGCAGCCTGCAGGTGGAGTGAGGGAGCTCTTTACAGAGAGGTCCGACACTCACGGCTGTTCTCAGCCGCTTCCACTGTCCCTGACCCACGCCTGTTAGAAGGGGGGAAAGGACGTGGAAATCCTTGAAAAGAAGAAAAACTTAGGAACTAAAAAAAAAAATTCCAATACTTCGTGGACGAGCTCCACTATGCCTTCTAACTGTGTCGAGCACAGAAAAAACACTGAAGTGCTCGAGGATATGGAGGGGAGGAGTAGTCTCAAAAATTAATTTATTCAGTGCCTTCTTCCGGTGGAAGCCGTCCATATCCCAAGAGTACTCCAGTGACCCCTAGTGGATGATAAAGAAAGAAAGATTTGGTACTACCTGGTGTGCACTGGCTCCTCCCTCTATGCCCCTCCTCCAGACCTCAGTTAGGATACTGTGCCCGGAAGAGCTGACACAATAAGGAAGGATTTTGAATCCCGGGTAAGACTCATACCAGCCACACCAATCACACCTATAACTCGTGATATTTAACCCAGTTAACAGTATGAAATACAACTGAGCCTCTCAACAGATGGCTCAACAATAACCCTTTAGTTAGGCAATAACTATATACAAGTATTGCAGACAATCCGCACTTGGGATGGGCGCCCAGCATCCACTACAGACTACGAGAAATAGAATTACCGGTGAGTAAATTCTTATTTTCTCTGACGTCCTAGTGGATGCTGGGGACTCCGTAAGGACCATGGGGATTATACCAAAGCTCCCAAACGGGCGGGAGAGTGCGGATGACTCTGCAGCACCGAATGAGAGAACTCAAGGTCCTCCTCAGCCAGGGTATCAAATTTGTAGAATTTAGCAAACGTGTTTGCCCCTGACCAAGTTGCAGCTCGGCAAAGTTGTAAAGCCGAGACCCCTCGGGCAGCCGCCCAAGATGAGCCCACTTTCCTTGTGGAATGGGCTTTTACTGATTTAGGATGCGGCAATCCAGCCGCAGAATGCGCCAGCTGAATTGTGCTACAAATCCAGCGAGCAATAGTCTGCTCAGAAGCAGGAGCACCTAGTTTGTTAGGTGCCTACAGGATAAAAAGCGAGTCAGTTTTCCTGACTCCAGCCGTCCTGGAAACATAAATTTTCAAGGCCCTGACTACGTCCAGTAACTTGGAATCTTCCAAGCCCCTAGTAGCCGCAGGCACTACAATAGGTTGGTTCAAGTGAAAAGCTGATACCACCTTAGGGAGAAACTGGGGACGAGTCCTCAATTCTGCCCTATCCATATGGAAAATCAGATAAGGGCTTTTACACGACAAAGCCGCCAATTCTGACACACGCCTGGCCGAAGCCAAGGCCAATAACATGACCACTTTCCACGTGAGATATTTCAGATCCACAGTTTTAAGTGGCTCAAACCAATGTGATTTCAGGAAACTCAACACCACGTTGAGATCCCACGGTGCCACAGGAGGCACAAAAGGGGGCTGAATATGTAGCACTCCCTTTACAAAAGTCTGAACTGCAGGCAGTGAAGCCAGTTCTTTCTGGAAGAAAATCGACAGAGCCGAAATCTGGACCTTAATGGAACCCAATTTTAGGCCCATAGTCACTCCCGACTGTAGGAAGTGCAGAAAACGACCCAGCTGAAATTCCTCTGTTGGGGCCTTCCTGGCCTCACACCACGCAACATATTTTCGCCAAATACGGTGATAATGGTTTGTGGTTACTTCTTTCCTGGCTTTTATCAGCGTAGGAATTACTTCCTCCGGAATGCCCTTTTGCTTTAGGATCCGGAATTCAACCGCCATGCCGTCCAACGCAGCCGCGGTAAGTCTTGGAACAGACAGGGCCCCTGCTGTAGCAGATCCTGTCTGAGCGGTAGAGGCCATGGGTCCTCTGATATTATTTCTGTAAGTTCTGGGTACCAAGCTCTTCTTGGCCCATCCGGAACCACGAGTATCGTTCTTACTCCTCGTTTTCTTACTATTCTCAGTACCTTTGGTATGAGAGGCAGAGGAGGGAACACATAAACCGACTGGTACAACCACGGTGTCACTAGAGCGTCCACAGCTATTGCCTGAGGGTCCCTTGACCTGGCGCAATATATAGTTTTTTGTTTAGGCGGGACGCCATCATGTCCACCTGTGGCCTTTCCCAACGGTTTACCAACAGTTGGAAGACTTCTGGATGAAGTCCCCACTCTCCCGGGTGTCGGTCGTGTCTGCTGAGGAAGTCTGCTTCCCAGTTGTCCACTCCCAGAATGAACACTGCTGACAGTGCTAAGACGTGATTTTCCGCCCATCGGAGAATCCTTGTGGCTTCTGCCATCGCCATCCTGCTTCTTGTGCCGCCCTGTCGGTTTACATGGGCGACTGCCGTGATGTTGTCTGATTGGATCAGTACCGGCTGGTTTTGAAGCAGAGGCCTTGCCAGACTTAGGGCATTGTAAATGGCCCTCAGTTCCAGAATATTTATGTGTAGGGACGACTCCTAACTTGACAAAAGTTCTTGGAAATTTCTTCCCTGTGTGACTGCCCCCCAGCCTCGAAGGCTGGCATCCGTGGTTACCAAGACCCAGTCCTGTATGCCGAATCTGCGGCCCTCTTGAAGATGAGCACTCTGCAGCCACCACAGTAGAGATACCCTGGTCCTTGGAGACAGGGTTATCAGGCGATGCATCTGAAGATGCGATCCCGACCACTTGTCCAAGAGATCCCACTAAAAGGTTCTTGTATGGAACCTGCCGAATGGAATTTTGCTTTGTAAGAAGCTACCATTTTTCCCAGGACTCGTGTGCAGTGATGCACCGATACCTGTTTTGGTTTCAGGAGGTCTCTGACTAGAGATGACAGCTCCTTGGCTTTCTCCTGCAGGAGAAACACTTTTTTCTGTTCTGTGTCCAGAACCATCCCCAGGAACAGTAGGCGTGTGGTAGGAACCAGCTGTGACTTTGGAATGTATAGAATCCATCCGTGCTGTTGTAGCACTTCCCGAGATAGTGCTACTCCGACCAACAACTGCTCCTTGGACCTCGCCTTTATAAGGAGATCGTCCAAGTACGGGATAATTAAAACTCCCTTTTTTCGAAGGAGTATCATCATTTCTGCCATTACCTTGGTAAAGACCCTCGGTGCCGTGGACAGTCCAAACGGCAGTGTTTGGAATTGGTAATGGCAATCCTGTACCACAATCTGAGGTACTCCTGGTGAGGATGGTAAATGGGGACATGTAGGTAAGCATCCTTGATGTCCAGGGATACCATGTAATCCCCCTCCTCCAGGCTTGCAATAACCGCCCTGAGCGATTCCATCTTGAACTTGAATTTTTTTTTTTTTTTTTTATTTTATGTATGTGTTCAAGGATTTCAAATTTAAAATGGGTCTCACCGAACCGTCTGGTTTCGGTACCACAAACAGTGTGGAATAGTAACCCCGTCCTTGTTGAAGTAGGGGCACCTTGACTATCACCTGCTGGGAATACAGCTTGTGAATTGCCTCTAGCACAGCCTCCCTGCCTGAGGGAGTTGTCGGCAAGGCAGATTTGAGGAAACGGCGGGGGGGAGACGCCTCGAATTCCAGCTTGTACCCCTGAGATACTACTTGAAGGATCCAGGGATCCACCTGTGAGCGAGCCCACTGATCGCTGAAATTTTTGAGGCGGCCCCCCCACCGTACCTGGCTACGCCTGTGGAGCCCCCGCGTCATGCGGTGGACTCAGAGGAAGCGGGGGAAGCATTTTGATTCTGGGAACTGGCTGACTGGTGCAGCTTTTTCCCTCTTCCCTCGTCTCTGTGCAGAAAGGAAGCGCCTTTGACCCGCTTGCTTTTCTGAAGCCGAAAGGACTGTACCTGATAATACAGTGCTTTTCTTAGGCTGTGAGGAAACCTGAGGTAAAAAATTTTCTTCCCAGCTGTTGCTGTGGATACGAGGTCCCAGAGACCATCCCCAAACAATTCCTCACCCTTATAAGGCTCTATGTGCCTTTTAAAGTCAGCATCACCTGTCCAGTGTCGGGTCTCTAATACCCTCCTGACAGAATGGACATTGCATTAATTCTGGATGCCAGCCGGCAAAATATCCCTCTGTGCATCCCTCATATATAAGACGACGTCTTATGTTCGCAAAATAGTATCCCTGTTTGACAGGGTTACAGACCACGCTCCAGCAGCACTATCTGCAGGTCTCAGTCTAGTACCTGAGTGTGTAAATACAGACTTCAGGATAGCCTCCTGCTTTTTATCAGCAGGTACCTTCAAAGTGGCCGTATCCTAAGACGGCAGTGCCACCTTTTTTAACAAACGTGTGAGCGCCTTATCCACCCTAGGGGATATCCCCCAGCGTAACTTATCCTCTGGCGGGAAAGGGTACGCCATCAGTAACTTTTTAGAAATTACCAGTTTCTTATCGGGGGAACCCACGCTTTTTCACACTTCATTCACTCATTTGATGGGGGAACAAAACACTGCCTGCTTTTTCTCCCCACACATAAAACCCTTTTTTTTTTAGTGGTACTTGGGTTAATGTCAGAAATGTGTAACACATTTTTTTATTGCCGGGATCATGTAACGGATGTTCCTAGTGGATTGTATATATGTCTCAACCTCGTCGACACTGGAGTCAGACTCCGTGTCGACATCTGTGTCTGCCATCTGAGGGAGCGGGCGTTTTTGAGCCCCTGATGGCCTTTGAGACGCCTGGGCAGGTGCGGGCTGAGAAGCCGGCTGTCCCATAGCTGTTACGTCATCCAGCCTTTTATGTAAGGAGTTGACACGGTCGGTTAATACCTTCCACCTATCCATCCACTCTGGTGTCGGCCCACAGTGGGCGACATCTCATTTATCGGCATCTGCTCCGCCTCCACATAAGCCTCCTCATCAAACATGTCGACACAGCCGTACCGACACACCGCACACACACAGGGAATGCTCTGACTGAGGACAGGACCCCACACAGCCCTTTGGGGAGACAGAGAGAGAGAGTATGCCAGCACACACCAGAGCGCTATATAATGTAGGGATAAACACTATCACTGAGTGAATTTTCCCCAATAGCTGCTTGTATAAACAATATTGCGCCTAAATTTAGTGCCCCCCCTCTCTTTTTAACCCTTTGAGCCTGAAAACTACAGGGGAGAGCCTGGGGAGCTGTCTTCCAGCTACACTGTGAAGAGAAAATGGCGCCAGTGTGCTGAGGGAGATAGCTCCGCCCCTTTTTCGCAGACTTTTCTCCCACTTTTTTATGGATTCTGGCAGGGGTAATTATCACATATATAGCCTCTGGGGCTATATATTGTGATTATTTTGCCAGCCAAGGTGTTTTTATTGCTGCTCAGGGCGCCCCCCCCCAGCGCCCTGCACCCTCAGTGACCGGAGTGTGAAGTGTGTATGAGGAGCAATGGCGCACAGCTGCAGTGCTGTGCGCTACCTTGGTGAAGACTGAAGTCTTCTGCCGCCGATTTTCCGGACCATCTTCATGCTTCTGGCTCTGTAAGGGGGACGGCGGCGCGGCTCCGGGAACGAACACCAAGGACGGGTCCTGCGGTCGATCCCTCTGGAGCTAATGGTGTCCAGTAGCCTAAGAAGCCCAAGCTAGCTGCAAGCAGGTAGGTTCGCTTCTTCTCCCCTTAGTCCCTCGTTGCAGTGAGCCTGTTGCCAGCAGGTCTCACTGTAAAATAAAAAACCTAACATATACTTTCTTTCTAGGAGCTCAGGAGAGCCCCTAGTGTGCATCCAGCTCGGCCGGGCACAGAAATCTAACTGAGGTCTGGAGGAGGGGCATAGAGGGAGGAGCCAGTGCACACCAGGTAGTACCAAATCTTTCTTTTAGTATGCCCAGTCTCCTGCGGAGCCGTCTATTCCCCATGGTCCTTACGGAGTCCCCAGCATCCACTAGGACGTCAGAGAAATAAGGAAATAACCACTTGTGTCGACCATTATCACGTCACCCTTTTGACCTTGCTGACCTGTTGATCTTTTGACCCTGTCGACCTGATGCATGTCTACCATTAGTGGTCGACCTATTGACTGTACCTTTTTAGTGAAGATCTATAGACCGCATACCAGAACAATGGGCATCTCATGTTCAGGATCCCTACAGTTCTAACGTGTCTCACCCCTGCTGTCCCATCACAAATCAGTGTCCAAGGTGCAACATGTATATGTGTAAAATATCACAGCACAAATGTAATATTTGTTGATTGGGGTACCACTGAGTTACAGCAGCTGTCCAATCAGCATTTTTTGACACATTGTACTAAGAATTATATTCAACTAAACATCTCCATAGGGTAAAATAATGAAGAACAGATTGTTATCCGTGATCAGGGCCATAAATAGGGATGTGCCAGTGGTGTTATTGCCCAGGGGCAGCACTGTCGCTGCCTCACGCACCTGCACTTGGCTTGCAGGGTACCTGGAAAGGAATCTAAGGGAACGCACCCTGCAGTCATAAGGATGCATAAAGATATCTCAAGTTTGGGGGATGTGGCCAGCATAGGGTGGCACGGAGTCCTGGTATGGCACTGTCCATGATAGAGGGGATAGGGGTGCTACTCTGAGGAAAGGGGGAGGGTTATTTTGTAAAAACATAAGTATGATACTTAGATTTTGAGTTTTATTTCCCCATGATTAACCTAGTTGCCAAAAAAACCCCAGAAAGCTTTACTGCAATAAACCAGTCCACCTTTGGTCCTTTTTATCCATAATTTTATAAGCATCAGAAGGATCAAATTAGCTTTGGCTTGTTTGCTTACATGTTTGTTTTCACTACAGATATCCATATTTCAACTTTATTCACCAATGAATCCTTTTTGTAACTACTGATTTGTCTACCTCCTAGCGGTCGTCTGGCACAATGCTCCCACTATCACAGATACTATACTTCTGGACTTTACACTGCTCTGGTCAAACAGAACCTATTGCATCACATTACAGAGCTGACCTATCCCAGTCCTGTCTCAGCTACCCTCACTTGCCCATCCACTAAGAGACACTGCGTTGGGGTGTTGGTCTTTGCCACTACTATAGAATACAGAGTCACATGGCTAAGAGAACAATGAAGTGCAGTATTATAAGGCTACTTGTACTTTTAATTGTAACAGCATCCACACTGACAGAGCTGGCACAGTTTGCGTGCTGTGCAGTTGTTACAGTGGGCTGATGACAGAGCTTGGTAAATAATCCTGACAATTAATTAAAGCCTCAAATGTTAGAAGTGTAAACAGTATTGTTCAGACATGTTACATTCTTCTTACATACACACAGATGGCATGTGGTCTGTTCCCTGTGAACTATAATGCATTGCTTTCTTTTCATAACTCATTCCTACAAGAACAAACACTATTCTATAACAGGTATCCCCCTATTCAAGGCTGGCACGATTTCTAAGCAGATCTCACTGACAGGCAGCCAACTTCCAGTTTTAAAGAAGGTTTCAGGGTCCTTACATCTAAATGAATGAAGGGAGGTGTAGTTGAGTGGAAATACTCTGTACATGAGGTGCCACAGATGCGTCACATCTTACCCACTACTGATCTACAGTAGGTTATTTTAACCACTTAACTGGCTTATATTGTTTCCAAAAACCGCTGAGAAACGGACATGTTTTTTTTTTAACTGAATTAGATTAAGAACATTTATATAAAACATATCCAACACAATTTTATTGAAAAAAACAAACAAAAAAACTACTTTTGAAATAAACAAACAAATCGGTACAAACATTGATGGTCGGTATATCAGGCCAGGCATCGATGATCGGACCATTGTGGCAATCGCAACTCTACATTTTACACAAGGAAGGTGAAGGCTGCTTTTTTATATGTCCCCAGCGACTGCTAATGTCTGCAGTCGCTGGAAATTCACACTGCTAACAAGGGGGTCATCAGCGTGCTCATCAATAGAATTCATAGTAAACTAAACAGCAATCTATTAATTATATGAGTCAGTGTATAGTGACAACAAAATGGCACATGCCTTACAGGTGGAGTGTTACTTGCACAATAGTGAGACATTTCTATAATTATGTAACACTTGAAACACACTTGAAGCCTAGGCGTGCCTATGGCTGTGGCAGCTTATTTTCTCAGTGTTTGGTGCGGCTGGCAGGAAAATAGCTGGAGCTGGAAAGTAAGAACGGCTTACTCACTGATTAAAACAGCAATCTGAATAACATAAAGAACAATGTGAGCAGTAAAATCAGTTTTACCTCTCTTAACTCTCATTTATTTATTATTTATTAACAGTTTCTTTTATAGCTCAGCAAATTCTGCTGCGCTTTACAACTGGAACTCTCATGGTATTATACTATTATTTTACATCATGTTCAGGCGTACAGGTACAGCATGTTCTCCCAGTCCGTGACCTGAGCTACAAAATCATTTGTGTGACGGCCTGACATATGAAACCATTGCTTTGTATGTAGTAGCATTTTGCTAGAAAATCACCAAGATTAAAATGCTGAGAGAATCATTAGTGTGACACACGCATTAGTATGGTAGTATGGCTCATTTTGGAAAACCCTTTATAGATAGATCATTATTAAATCAGGTGGATAAAATCCAATTTTATGGACTTCAGTAACATATAAAAACACCAACAGAGCATTCTTAGCCGAAGATGGCAAAAGGGAACGAAGTGTGTGCGGCAGGACCAACGTTTCAATCTCTGTAACATACATTCTATATATTACTGTTACTGCATTTACCAACCTAAAGGAAGTAAGGAGCCTCTAATACAGGAAGGTGCAAAATAAAACAATCCAGGAGAACAAACCTAGCAAAAAGCGGGACCTTTAAAGGAGATAAGCACTAGAGCTACAGATACAGCCCATCCATAAACACATTATCAAATACCACTAATTAGCCCTATTGTCGTAGCTGTGCCATGTGACTTTTTCTTAAAATTAGAGATGAGCGGGTTCGGTTCCTCGGAATCCGAACTCCCCCGAACTTCACCCATTTTACACGGGTCCGAGGCATACTCGGATTCTCCCGTATGGCTCGGTTAACCCGAGCGCGCCCGAACGTCATCATCCCGCTGTCGGATTCTCGCGAGATTCGGATTCTATATAAGGAGCCGCGCGTCGCCGCCATTTTTCACTCGTGCATTGGAAATGATAGTGAGAGGACGTGGCTGGCGTCCTCTCACTTTGTTTCAGGGGGCTGCATATCTTTATTCTGGGGACCAGCAGTATTATAGGAGGAGTACAGTGCAGAGTTTTGCTGACCAGTGACCACCAGTATTATACGTTCTCTGCCTGAAAAACGCTCCATATCTGTGCTCAGTGTGCTGCATATATCTGTGCTCACACTGCTTTATTGTGGGGACTGGGGACCAGCAGTATTATATAGGAGGAGTACAGTGCAGAGTTTTGCTGACCAGTGACTACCAGTATACGTTGTCTGCCTGAAAAACGCTCCATATCTGTGCTCAGTGTGCTGCATATATCTGTGCTCACACTGCTTTATTGTGGGGACTGGGGACCAGCAGCATTATATAGGAGGAGTACAGTGCAGAGTTTTGCTGACCAGTGACCACCAGTATACGTTGTCTGCCTGAAAAACGCTCCATATCTGTGCTCAGTGTGCTGCATATATCTGTGCTCACACTGCTTTATTGTGGGGACTGGGGACCAGCAGTATTATATAGGAGGAGTACAGTGCAGAGTTTTGCTGACCAGTGACCACCAGTATACGTTGTCTGCCTGAAAAACGCTCCATATCTGTGCTCAGTGTGCTGCATATATCTGTGCTCACACTGCTTTATTGTGGGGACTGGGGACCAGCAGTATTATAAAGGAGGAGTACAGTGCAGAGTTTTGCTGACCAGTGACTACCAGTATACGTTGTCTGCCTGAAAAACGCTCCATATCTGTGCTCAGTGTGCTGCATATATCTGTGCTCACACTGCTTTATTGTGGGGACTGGGGACCAGCAGCATTATATAGGAGGAGTACAGTGCAGAGTTTTGCTGACCAGTGACCACCAGTATACGTTGTCTGCCTGAAAAACGCTCCATATCTGTGCTCAGTGTGCTGCATATATCTGTGCTCACACTGCTTTATTGTGGGGACTGGGGACCAGCAGTATTATATAGGAGGAGTACAGTGCAGAGTTTTGCTGACCAGTGACCACCAGTATACGTTGTCTGCCTGAAAAACGCTCCATATCTGTGCTCAGTGTGCTGCATATATCTGTGCTCACACTGCTTTATTGTGGGGACTGGGGACCAGCAGTATTATATAGGAGGAGTACAGTGCAGAGTTTTGCTGACCAGTGACCACCAGTATACGTTGTCTGCCTGAAAAACGCTCCATATCTGTGCTCAGTGTGCTGCATATATCTGTGCTCACACTGCTTTATTGTGGGGACTGGGGACCAGCAGTATTATATAGGAGGAGTACAGTGCAGAGTTTTGCTGACCAATGACCACCAGTATACGTTGTCTGCCTGAAAAACGCTCCATATCTGTGCTCAGTATGCTGCATAAATCTGTGCTCACACTGCTTTATTGTGGGGACTGGGGACCAGCAGTATTATATAGGAGGAGTACAGTGCAGAGTTTTGCTAACCAGTGACCACCAGTATTATACGTTCTCTGCCTGAAAAACGCTCCATATCTGTGCTGCATTGTAGTATATAGTAGGAGTACAGTGCATAATTTTGCTGACCACTAGTATATAATATATAGGAGTACGGTACAGAAGGCCACTGCTCTACCTACCTCTGTGTCGTCAAGTATACTATCCATCCATACCTGTGGTGCATTTCAGTTTTGCACAGTTTGCTGACCACCAGTATATAATATATAGCAGTACGGTACAGTAGGCCACTGCTCTACCTACCTCTGTGTCGTCAAGTATACTATCCATCCATACCTGTGGTGCATTTAAGTTTTGCACAGTTTGCTGACCACCAGTATATAATATATAGCATTACGGTACAGTAGGCCACTGCTCTACCTACCTCTGTGTCGTCAAGTATACTATCCATCCATACCTGTGGTGCATTTCAGTTTTGCACAGTTTGCTGACCACCAGTATATAATATATAGCAGTACGGTACAGTAGGCCACTGCTCTACCTACCTCTGTGTCGTCAAGTATACTATCCATCCATACCTGTGGTGCATTTCAGTTGTGCGCAGTATATATAGTAGTAGGCCATTGCTATTGATACTGGCATATAATTCCACACATTAAAAAATGGAGAACAAAAATGTGGAGGGTAAAATAGGGAAAGATCAAGATCCACTTCCACCTCGTGCTGAAGCTGCTGCCACTAGTCATGGCCGAGACTATGAAATGCCATCAACGTCGTCTGCCAAGGCCGATGCCCAATGTCATAGTAGAGAGCATGTAAAATCCAAAACACAAAAGTTCAGTAAAATGACCCAAAAATCAAAATTAAAAGCGTCTGAGGAGAAGCGTAAACTTGCCAATATGCCATTTACGACACGGAGTGGCAAGGAACGGCTGAGGCCCTGGCCTATGTTCATGGCTAGTGGTTCAGCTTCACATGAGGATGGAAGCATTCATCCTCTCGCTAGAAAAATGAAAAGACTTAAGCTGGCAAAAGCACAGCAAAGAACTGTGCGTTTTTCTAAATCACAAATCCCCAAGGAGAGTCCAATTGTGTCGGCTGCGATGCCTGACCTTCCCAACACTGGACGGGAAGAGGTGGCGCCTTCCACCATTTGCACGCCCCCTGCAAGTGCTGGAAGGAGCACCCGCAGTCCAGTGCCTGATAGTCAAATTGAAGATGTCACTGTTGAAGTACACCAGGATGAGGATATGGGTGTTGCTGGCGCTGGGGAGGAAATTGACAAGGACGATTCTGATGGTGAGGTGGTTTGTTAAAGTCAGGCACCCGGGAAGACACCTGTTGTCCGTGGGATGAATATGGCCATTGACATGCCTGGTCAAATTACAAAAACAAAATCACCTCTTCGTTGTGGAATTATTTTAACACAAATGCGGACAACAGGTGTCAAGCCGTGTGTTGCCTTTGTCAAGCTGTAATAAGTAGGGGTAAGGACGTTAACCACCTCGGAACATCCTCCCTTATACGTCACCTGCAGCGCATTCATCATAAGTCAGTGACAAGTTCAAAAACTTTGGACGACAGAGGAAGCAGTCCACCGACCACTAAATCCCTTCCTCTTGTAACCAAGCTCCTGCAAACCACACCACCAACTCCCTCAGTGTCAATTTCCTCCTTAGACAGGAAAGCCAATAGTCCTGCAGTCCATGTCACTGGCAAGTCTGACGAGTCCTCTCCTGCCTGGGATTCCTCCGATGCATCCTTGAATGTAACGCCTACTGCTGCTGGCGCTGCTGTTGTTGCTGCTGGGAGTCGATCGTCATCCCAGAGGGGAAGTCGGAAGACCACTTGTACTACTTCCAGTAAGCAATTGACTGTCCAACAGTCCTTTGCGAGGAAGATGAAATATCACAGCAGTCATCCTGCTGCAAAGCGGATAACTCAGGCCTTGGCAGCCTGGGCGGTGAGAAACGTGTTTCCGTTATCCACCGTTAATTCACAGGCAACTACAGATTGATTGAGATACTGTGTCCCCGGTACCAAATACCATCTAGGTTCCATTTCTCTAGGCAGGCGATACCGAAAATGTACACAGACCTCAGAAAAAGAGTCACCAGTGTCCTAAAAAATGCAGTTGTACCCAATGTCCACTTAACCACGGACATGTGGACAAGTGGAGCAGGGCAGACTCAGGACTATATGACTGACAGCCCACTGGGTAGATGTATTGCCTCCCGCAGCAAGAACAGCAGCGGTGGCACCAGTAGCAGCATCTCGCAAACGCCAACTCGTTCCTATGCAGGCTACGCTTTGTATCAGCGCTTTCCAGAAGAGGCACACAGCTGACAACCTCTTACGGAAACTGAGGAACATCATCGCAGAATGGCTTACCCCAAATGGACTCTCCTGGGGATTTGTGACATCGGACAACGCCAGCAATATTGTGCTTGCATTACATCTGGGCAAATTCAAGCACGTCCCATGTTTTGCACATACATTGAATTTGGTGGTGCAGAATTATTTAAAAAACAACAGGGGCGTGCAAGAGATGCTGTCGGTGGCCCGAAGAATTGCGGGCAACTTTCGGCATTTAGCCACCGCGTGCCGAAGACTGGAGCACCAGCAAACAGTCCTGAACCTGCCCTGTCATCATCTGAAGCAAGAGGTGATAACGAGGTGGAATTCAACCCTCTATATGCTTCAGAGGATGGAGGAGCAGCAAAATGCCATTCAAGCCTATACATCTGCCTACGATATAGGCAAAGTAGGGGGAATGCACCTGACTCAAGCGCAGTGGAGAATGATTTAAACGTTGTGCAAGGTTCTGCAACCCTTTGAACTTGCCACACGTGAAGTCAGTTCAGACACTGCCAGCCTGAGTCAGGTCATTCCCCTCATCAGGCTTTTGCAGAAGAAGCTGGAGACATTGAAGGAGGAGCTAAAACAGAGCGATTCCGCTAGGCATGTGGGACTTGTGGATGGAGCCCTTAATTCGCTTAACCAGGATTCACGGGTGGTCAATCTGTTGAAATCAGAGCACTACATTTTGGCCACCGTGCTCGATCCTAGATTTAAAACCTACGTTGTATCTCTCTTTCCGGCAGACACAAGTCTGCAGAGTTTCAAAGACCTGCTGGTGAGAAAATTGTCAAGTCAAGCGGAACATGACCAGTCAACAGCTGCTCCCTCACATTCTTCCGCAACTGGGGGTGCGAGGAAAAGGCTAAGAATTCCGAGCCCACCCACTGGCGGTGATGCAGGGCAGTCTGGAGCGAGTGCTGACATCTGGTCCGGACTGAAGGACCTGCCAACGATTACTGACATGTCGTCTACTGTCACTGCATATGATTCTCTCACCATTGAAAGAATGGTGGAGGATTATATGAGTGACCGCATCCAAGTAGGCACGTCAGACAGTCCGTACGTATACTGGCAGGAAAAAGAGGCAATTTGGAGGCCCTTGCAGAAACTGGCTTTATTTTACCTAAGTTGCCCCCCCCTCCAGTGTGTACTCCGAAAGAGTGTTTAGTGCAGCCGCTCACCTTGTCAGCAATCGGCGTACGAGGTTACTTCCAGAAAATGTGGAGAAGAGGATGTTCATCAAAATGAATTATAATCAATTCCTCCGTGGAGACATTCACCAGCAATTGCCTCCAGAAAGTACACAGGGACCTGAGATGGTGGATTCCAGTGGGGACGAATTAATAATCTGTGAGGAGGGGGATGTACACAGTGAAAGGGGTGAGGAATCGGACGATGAGGAGGAGGAGGTGGACATCTTGCCTCTGTAGAGCCAGTTTGTGCAAGGAGAGATTGATTGCTTCTTTTTTGGTGGGGGCCCAAACCAACCAGTCATTTCAGTCACAGTTGTGTGGCAGACCCTGTCGCTGAAATGATGGGTTTGTTAAAGTGTGCATGTCCTGTTTATACAACATAAGGGTGGGTGGGAGGGCCCAAGGACAATTCCATCTTGCACCTCTTTTTTCTTTCATTTTTCTTTGCATCATGTGCTGTTTGGGGACTATTTTTTTTGAAGTGCCATCCTGCCTGACACTGCAGTGCCACTCCTAGATGGGCCAGGTGTTTGTGTCGGACACTTGGGTCGCTTAGCTTAGTCATCCAACGACCTCGGTGCAAATTTTAGGACTAAAAATAATATTGTGAGGTGTGAGGTGTTCAGAATAGACTGGAAATGAGTGGAAATTATGGTTATTGAGGTTAATAATACTATGGGATCAAAATGACCCCCAAATTCTATGATTTAAGCTGTTTTTGAGGGTTTTTTGTAAAAAAACACCCCAATCCAAAACACACCCGAATCCGACAAAAAAATTTCAGGGAGGTTTTGCCAAAACGCGTCCGAATCCAAAACACGGCCGCGGAACCGAATCCAAAACCAAAACACAAAACCCGAAAAATGTCCGGTGCACATCACTACTTAAAATATGCGTCTTTTGGGGTTATTCAGAGATGTTAGTAAACCAAAAACGTTAGCAATTGGGCAAAACCATGGTGGTCATTCAGAGTTGATCGCTCGCTAGCAGTTTTTAGCAGCCGTGCAAACGCTATGCCGCCTCCCACTGGGAGTGTATTTTACCTTAGCAGAAGTGCGAACAAAGGATCGCAGAGCGGCTACAAAATAATTTTGTGCAGTTTCAGAGTAGCTTCAAACCTACTCAGCGCTTGCGATCACTTCAGACCATTCAGTTCCTGATTTGACTTCACAAACACGCCCTGCGTTCACCTAACCACGCCAGCGTTTGTCCTGGCACGCCTGCGTTTTTACGAACACTCCCTGAAAACGGTCAGTTGCCACCCAGAAACGCCCCCTTCCTGTCAGTCACTCTGCGGCCAGCAGTGCGACTGGAAAGCATCGCTAGACCCTGTGTGAAACGACATTGTTCGTTGTAATATTTCATTGCGCGTACGCATGCGCAGAAGTGCCTTTTTTTTGCCTCATCGCTGCACAGCGAACGAATGCAGCTAGCGAACAACTCAGAATGACCACCTATGTGGGGCAGATGTAACATGTACAGAGAGATTTAGATTTGGGTGGGTTATATTGTTTCTGTGCAGGGTAAATACTGGCTGCTTAGTTTCTACACGGCAATTTATATTTCAGTTTGAACACACCCCACCCAAATCTAACTTTCTCTGCACATGTTACATCTGCCCCACCAGCAGGGCGCCATGGTTTTGCCCAATTGCTAACTTTTTTGGTTTGCTAACAACTCTGAATAACCCCCTTAATCCGCTACTTCATACCAATTATTTTGCGTCAAAAATACTAGTTCTGAATTTTTAGTACACTATTGGTGAAGTGTTAAAACGTCGACATTAGGCTTAGGGTTTGCTTAGTCCTACCTGAAAGCAACATGGTCGACATTCTGACCATCCCGTTATTTCATTAGTGCTTACATGCTGAATGTGGACATGATGAACATGTTGATACATTCACTGTCAAAATTAGGATTGTTGACATAGTCAACGCCGACATAATATACTGAACCCGTTGCAAGCAACAAAGACAGGCGTCCCTTCATCTTCCTCAAAATAGCACGCAAGTCTGGCTACAAGCCCATGACACATCCATAAAATTGTTCTTTTGCGCGTGTTCGCAAGATAGCCAATTTGTTGACACCCAGAAATGCCCATTTCACAGACAAAGAGGACCAGCAGCACTTGGAGGCTCAGTCAAAGTGCTGCACGTCGGCAGTTTGCTAGGAATCGCTAGATGAGTCTGCTTTTGGACTTGCATGAGGCTCAGAATTATGCTCACATTATCTGCAATGACTTACCAGCATGTATAGCCTTACACTTACTATACATTCATCTACTATACAGTCATCTCCTGGCTAAGTTAAACCAGAATTTAATCCCTCCTCCAACATGCACTCCCTGTAGTTCAGGTGGCCGCCCTTCAGCAGAATCCTACTTTCCTCAAAATGTAGACTACGGCTCCTGAGCCCCACGTCCCAGACTTCCAGTCTGCTCACTGTATGGGAACTCAAACATAAGTAGCACTGACAAAATCCCAGCTAGAAAGTCTTGAAGATTCCCTGTCAAACAAGGTGCTGCCTGCGTTATGGCTTGCCTTTCTCTAGTGAATGATGCACTGTGGAGTGTTGAAAGTTCAATGTTTGAGCACGAATTAAGCAAAGAACATTCCTAACTGACGGGAGGAAAGAAATGTCATTGTTAGAAAAAGAAATCATTTATTAAGGATTTTAATATTTGAATTGTTTGGCGCCGTCTCTATTTATAGAAACTTAAAGCCATACATATTTCTTTGGTGTGTTTGTACAAGTAACTTCTGTACACTTAAAGCAGCACTACCACCCATGAGCTACAGGGTCGGAGACACTGAGCCTGCTATGGCTGTTGTTCCGGAGGCTGTATCGGTCCTGTGAGTCAGAATCAGCAAATTCATTTACCAAGTGGTTTGTGTTTGCGCCCCTCACCAACTCCTTCTTTCACAAATCTAGCCTGGGCTGCTGCGATCACTCCGTGTGTACCCCTCACAGCGATAGCGATGCGCAGCCACGCGCATTGCTATCGCTGGTGCTAGATTGGCCTGGGTGAAATGAGCGCCCCCCCGTCTCCCCCCGCATTGCTCAGCACACATCGCGCTGTGCTGAGCGGGGGGAGAGGTGTGTGCTGAGCGAACCGCTCAGCACACATCTCTCCCCAAATCGGCCCGTGAATACGGTCCTTAAGTTAGAGAAGAAAAGTGAACAAAAGAAGTTGTGTGTTAGATATGTTGCTGTACAGGATTAAATACAATTTAGTATAATGATAAAATTTTACCTTAGTGCTTGAACATTATTGGATAATAATAGTACACTAAATCATGCAAACAGATAACATAGTCATAAACCCAGTTTCACATACTGTAGGGTATATATAGGCTAATTTCTGCTTCATAGCACTGAGGTCTTGGGTTCAATTCCCCCCACAGCCCTCTGTGTAGTTTGTATTTTCTTGCCGTGCTTGTGTTTTCTCTAGGTGCGTTGTTTTCCTTTCACTATACAAAAATATACTTAAAGGTTATTCGACTCTGAACAAAAATTGTGTGTGTGTGTCCAAATATTCTCTGTCAAGCACTGCAGAATATATGTGCACTACAGTATATCAATAACCGTTAAATTAATTAATCCTAATAAGACAAAGAGAAAAAAATAGATGCAGGCATGTAAAAAGAAAACCACAACATATGTTACCGTACCACAAAGATGTCCATTGACATTTTCAGTGTGCTCCATATCAGAGGTCTCTGTCGGGCTGGTAAATGGTAAAACCGTTATTCATTAGGTCCAAATTTAAATGCCTGAAATACAGAGAGTAGATCTGTTAGTTGACAGAAATTATTATGTTTTTATTGAGCATATCAGTTGCCATTATTGAAAAGAAAAAGGAACAACATATCTACATACACACAATCTAGATAAAATCCAGCACGGATACATATGGTAATCATGTGGTAAATAGTGCAAATGTAGGCATATAAAGGAGCAATTAATAATAAAGAAACTTCTCATTAATACAAACTGGAGAGAGAGAGAGAGAGAGAGAGAGAGAGAGAGAGAGAGAGAGAGAGAGAGAGAGAGAAACAAATAACAAAAAGAAAGAAGAAGGGAATGACATGCAATAATGAAAATAAAGAAAAGGGAGGGGGCGGGATAACACAAATTGGCAAAGATTATATTATGTTATCCTACATGTCAAATACACTTTCACGCAAAACATAAGAGAACAAATACAGAAAACAGGTGGAAAATAATGCTTATGTGGTCAGTGGATGCTCAATACAAAATGCAGTGTAACACATTACATTCTCTCCTGCTGTGCCAGCTTTTAGAGCAAACATCTCACACACATACATATGGACAACCATTTTCTATGTGTGTGCTCGGTCATATGGATTCTGGATGTCATGGGGGTTGACAGATCAACCTGATCTTTCGTATCATTGGAAAAACAGGAAGGGTACTGCCTTGTGAGGTCTGACATAAAGAATACTTTTCTACATAAACCTTTACAACCACCAGTCCTGTATAAGCAATACTGTACTGGAGCAGGAGGCACTGCTCCTTTAACACGTACCCTGACTGAGGAAATCCCTGGAATTGTTATGTATTCTGTCTCGCTACTGTAGCTGGATGGGTTTCAAACGAATATTAACTTGAGAAGGAGCTAGCATGTCAAACAATGCATGTCATTATGTTCTCCAAATACAACCCTTTAGATATGTCCCATTAATGGGGACCCTGTCTGTCAGAACCATGAATACTGCAAAGTTCACATGGGAATTGCAGAGTCTGGAGAAAATATAACAAAATGATTCCACTCCAATAGGAAGTGACAAGCAGCTGTATAATCACCAGCGTCAGCATATCCACACTCTCCTGACAGACCACCAATGGATGAATCTGAGTAACAAGCTCTACACACATTGCAGCATATATTTATATCTACTTTGTGTTAATCTCTGCATGTCACACACGCTGTATATGTCAGCCTCCTGTTTTCCAGCGTTTGTTTTATAGTGACACCAAGTGGATTGTGAAATGAATGAGAGCTTAGTAACAGTGTGCCAAGTGTTAGAACTACACGTACGTGTGATATCACCGTAAAAAAAAAAAAACAGGTCTCCTGGGGTTGCTCATCGGGAATTATGCTTTGCGTGCCTCACATAGTCCCTAATAAGTCCCGGCATCGGGGGATCAGCATGCCGCACTCGTGCTAATAGGATACACCCCAATGTATGTCAAATGGGAATACATACCTTTTACTGTAGTATGCCGGCATCATGGCTAGCGCATCAAAGACCCTTGCGGGCTCACTGTGCTTGCCCCGCTGCGGGCACGGTGGCTCGCGGTGCCTGCCACAGAAACTATTCTCCCTCTATGGGTGTAGTGGACACAGTAGCATTCCCCAAGGCCACGTCCCAGTGGGCCGTGACCCTGCCGCCTTTCACACACAGCCACATAAATGCCAGGGCTCTTATACAGCCCCAGTCTATCCCTGTACATTTGCAAGCTTGTCTGCAGGGTTTATCTATCCACTGTTTTTCTAGCTCAGTACCACTTGTAACTAAAACACACAGACCAGCTAAAAAAAAAACAAGTAATGGTTTGCTGTATCTGACACTGATACAAATTGCTAATGTATCTAGATGTAGAAATACAAATATTGTGAACTCAACCAGCATATTTACCCAAATATACTGAAAGTGGCAGAATAAAATTTTGTTTGTTCCATGGGCAAAATAGGTGCAGAAATACAAATATTATGATCCTGTAATATTTGTATTTTTGTGTTTTGTATTTGTGTTTTGAATCTTGTATGAGGAAAACGGGAAAACTGAAAAGGGATTTTGCCTCATCAAGAAACGCCTACATTCTACTCAGACATGGTTACTAAAAGAAATATGGCTGAGATTACTGGTAATGAATGTTATAATGAAATTCAGCAAACGGTCTACAAATTCTACTCACACGTAAAGTCAATAGGGTGTTTTTTGGGGGATGCAGTTAAAATACCAGCTGTTGGGATCCCAGCGTTTAGTTGATCGACACCGAAATCCCGACAGATGGTGAAATGCCGCCTCCTGGAATCCTGACAAATGCGGGGTATTTCCACTCGGTTCGTGGATCCACGCCACCAACCGAATGAAAATATAGTCTGTGGCAAGCACAGCCATAACTAGGCGTGTGATAGTGGTGCCTGGCACACAGCGCAGGACCACTAGCAACACCTGGCTGCTCTGCCGACCGCGTCCTCCCGACGACCGACCGCCAGCCGTCACGCAACCCGGCTGCCTCTCACATAGGTAGCCGGGCAACGCTGGCGCTGCAGCTCCCCTATAGCTCCCTCCCTTCCCTTGTGCTGGGAGAGATGACGTCTCTCCCAGCCCGCCCCCAGCCCACCCACAATGCCCTGCGCTGCGAAGAGCGCAGCGTAGGGCAGGAAGAGGAGAGGGAAGGCACATCTCTACCATGCCGGCTCGTCACATGTAAGTCTCTCTCTCCCCCCACCTGCCTTAATGTGTATAAAAGGGGGACTGCCTGTCATACTGTGTAAAAAAGGTGGGCTGCCTGTCACAATGTGTAAAAAAAAGGGGACTGCCTGCCATATTGTGTAAAAAAGGGGGGCTGCCTGTCATACTGTGCAAAAAAGCAGGACTGCCTGCCATACTGTTTAAAAAAGAGGGACTGACTGTCATAATGTGTAAAAAAGCAGAACTGCCTGCCATAATGTGTAAAAAACGGGGACTGCCTGTCATACTGTGTAAAATAAAGTGGGACTGCCTGCCTGCCTAAATGTGTAAAAGGGAGGTTTGTGGCCACACCCCTTCCCCGTGAAGACACGCCCCTATATTTTTGGCGCGAGCCTACGGCGCGTACTGGCCCTGATTTGTATGTGGAAGGGGGGGGGGGGGGGCGCCAATGCAGTTTCTTGCACACAGGGCTAAAATGTCTAGTTACGGCACTGGTGGCAAGTGAAGCGAGCCACTGGGCCTGAAGCATGACGAGCGCAGCGGCTCATTGCCTCCCAGCCGGGAATCCGACAGACAGGATGCCACTGTCGGTATACTGACAGCCGGCATCCCATCTACCGGTAACACATACTGATTCCCTCTTATTAAGTGGCAGCTTTTTAAAGCCACCGCTCACCTGCATTTTTGACGACGGGATTTAAAAGGGCAATAACTGTAAATTCTAAACCAGGATTGTTTTGCATTTAAATATTATTGCCATCTTAATTCCCACGCGCAAAACCACTGATAAGCGGCGATGCTTAAGTGTATTAATGAGCCAGACACATAGATATTAGGCAAGTTTTATGTAGAGCAGAGATGGGGAACCTTCCGCCCTCCAGTTGTTGTTGAACTACACATACCAGCATGCCTTGCTACAGTTGTGCTATTTGCCCATGCTAAAACTGTTCCAGGGCATGCTGGGATGTGTAGTTCAACAACAGCTGGAGGGCCGAAGGTTCCCCATCCCTGATGTAGAGTGTAGAGAGCCATCCAATTCTGCAATTTATGCATAGAGAGTGGTGGAAGCATACCCGACTTACCATACAGTACTTCCACCTAATTATCTGCTGGAATATTTGCAGAAGAACCCTAACCAGTGGCCAGAGTTATCCATATTTCCCAATCAAATGCTTCCCTGCTTAAGTTCTGGTGGGCTGGGTGAAGGTGGTCTAAGTGCAAATGTGTTGTACAGTATCTCACAAATATCCGATTTTTATGTGGTGCAAGGTATTATAAAAAGAGAAATAAATAAATTGTATTTATTTGTAATAGCATTCTTTGGTATGTGGAAAGCTACGCTGTCGTTTCCAAAATAATTTATGAGAACCGGACAAGAAATATGGTGATTCTCCAATTCAGAATGGCGAATCTGTCCGTCTTAGGCACTGTGCTGCAAGTTACAGTAGAACACCAAAGGTGAAAGCATTCTGGATAATATATCATATAGCTGTATACTATAGCGGCCAGTGAATTGCTTTTGTTTAGTTCAGCTTGGCCCCTAGTTAACATTACATTTATTCTCCACGTGCCAACCTGTATTCAAGATTAAATCAGACATCTGATGGGACGCCTCGCCATGTAATGCCTATCCAATGTACTTCTCACCCACAAGAAACACAAACCCCAAACATTACAGATTTACATAATGTCAAGTCAACACATGACAAAACTCATTTTGTGATCATATGAAATTATACGGCAAGGTGACTCAGAATAACAGGAACCTGGTTACATAGAAACATAGAATTTGACGGCAGATAAGAACCACTTGGCCCATCTAGTCTGCCCCCTTTTTTTTTATCCTTTAGGCAATCTCAACCCTTTTTGAACCTTAATTCTTTGTAAGGATATTCATATGCCTATCCCAAGCATGTTTAAATTGCTCTACAGTCTTAGCCTCTACCACCTCTGATGGGAGGCTATTCCACTTATCCACTACCCTTTTTGTGAAGTAATTTTTCCTTAAATTTCCCCTGAACCTCCCCCCCTCCAGTTTCAGTGTATGTCCTCGAGTTCTAATACTTCTATTCCTTTGAAGAATGTTTCCCTCCTGAACTTTGTTAAGACCCTTGATATATTTGAAAGTTTCTGTCATGTCCCCCCTTTCCCTTCTCTCCTCCATACTATACATGTTAAGATCTTTTAGCCTTTCCGGGTAAGTTTTGTGATGCAGGCCATGCACCATTTTAGTTGCCCTTCTTTGAACACTCTCTCAGAGCCGGCCATAGGCATAGGCAAACTAGGCAATTGCCTAGGGCATTTGATACGCCTAGGGGCATCAGCAGCTTCTGCTGATTAAAATGATATGCGACATGCCTATATTCTGTGTGTAGCATTTCGTATGCAGATACAGCCACAGTCACACACAGAATATAGGCATGCTGCATATAATTTTAATCAGCAGAAGCTGCATGTGCATCCTAGCCACATAGCAATGCAAATAAGATGCATTTTCATTAAAAAAAAGTGCCCGACGTTAGCATTGAGGCAAGATTTATGAGGACACATCTGTATCCAAGCAGAGGCAGAGGTCACAGTGTTAGTGGCAGTGTGATTGCTGTGTGCATGTGAGTGGGTTGGTTGTGCAGTAGTGTTCTGAATATGTGTAAGGAGCATTATGTGTGTCATGTAAAAATGCATTAATAATGTGCAACATATGTGTAAGGGGCACTATGCATGTCGTTATGTGTATAAGGGCATTAATAATGTGCTGCATATGTGTATCAGGGTACTAATGTATGTGTGTCATTATGTGTATAGGGGTACTAATAATGGGCAACAAATGTGTAGGGGGCACTATGTGTGTCATTATGTGTGTAAGGGCATTAATATGCCGTATATGTGTAAGGGACATTATGTGTAAAAGGGCATTAATAAAGGTTGTCATAATGTGTAAGGCGCATTATGTTTATAAGGATATTAATAATTTGTCTTATATGTGTAAGGGGCATTACTGTGTGGAATAATGTGTATAAGGTGCGCTACTATGTGGCGTTGCATATAGAAAGGGCACTACTGTGTCGTCTAATGTGAATAAAGAGCAATAGGGTGTGGTGTAATGTGAATAAGGAGCAATTCAGTGTAATGTAATGTAAATAAGGGGCTCTACTGTGAGGAGTAACGTTTATAAGGTAAAGTGATACTACTGTGGAATGTAATATGAATTATGGACACTATCGCATGATCAAATGTGAATAAAGTTGCAGTACTGTGTGGCGTAATTGGAATTGGGGTTACTATTGTGTGGCCATGCCCCTTGCCAGCAAAACCACACCCCTTTTTGGGCTGTGTGCCAAATGTGCAAACTGTTCCTATTTAAAATATAGGGGGCACAAACTCCAAAATAAGGACTGCTATGGGTGAGGGGTGATGGTGCTGGGAAAGAGGTGCAAGGTCAGAGGCGGAACCAGCGGTGGTGCTAGGGGGCACCAGCCAAAATCTTGCCTAGGGCATCATATTGGTTGGGGCCGGCTCTGCACTCTCTAATGTATTTATATCCTTCTGGAGATATGGGGGTATATGCAATTGCCGGCGAATCGCGGCAATTTTTCGCCCGTTTTTTAATTCGACACAATTCGACCGTCGAATTCCAGCAGGTGGGTGCCGGAATTCAACATATTCAATAAAAAATGGATTCGACAGTCCTGCTGTCGAAAAACGGCAGATTTGACGGATTTTGATTAGATTTGTAAAAATGTTTTTAAAAAAACGGGAAAAAACGTGAAAAATCAGGAAAAAAAATTGCGTGGGGTCCCCCCCTCCTAAGCATAACCAGCCTCGGGCTCTTCGAGCCGGTCCTGGTTCTAAAAATCCGGGGTAAAAACTGACATGGGATCCCCCGTATTTTTAAAACCAGCACCGGGCTCTGCGCCTGGTGCAAAAAATACGGGGGACAAAAAGCGTAGGGGTCCCCCGTATTTTTTACACCAGCATCGGGCTCCACTAGCTGGACAGATAATGCCACAGCCGGGGGTCACTTTTATACAGCGCCCTGCGGCCGTGGCATTAAATATCCAACTATTCACCCCTGGCAGGGGTACCCTGGAGGAGTGAGGACCCCTTCAATCAAGGGGTCCCCCCCCAGCCACCCAAGGGCCAGGGGTGAAGCCCGAGGCTGTCCCCCCCATCCAACGGCTGCGGATGGGGGGCTGATCGCCTTGAGTAAAATGAAAGAATATTGTTTTTTCCCCCAGAAGAACTACAAGTCCCAGCAAGCCTCCCCCGCAAGCTGGTACTTGGAGAACCACAAGTACCAGCATGCGTGTGGAAAAACGGGCCCGCTGGTACCTGTAGTTCTACTGGAAAAAAAATACCCAAATAAAAACAGGAGACACACACCGTGAAAGTAAAACTTTATTTCATACATGCAGACACATACATACTTACCTATGTTGACCCGCCGACTGCCACGTCTCCTGATCCGACGATCCGGGGTACCTGTGAATAAAATTATACTCACCTGATCCAGTGTCCTGTGATTTGTAATCCACGTACTTGGCAAAACAAAAAAACGAATACCCGGACCAGACGGACTGAAAGGGGTCCCATGTTTACACATGGGACCCCTTTCCCCGAATGCAGAGACCCCCCATGACTGCTGTCACAGAAAGGTCCCTTCAGCCAATCAGGAAGCGCCACTTCGTGGCACTCACCTGATTGGCTCTGTGCGTCTGAGCTCAGACGCGCATTGCACAGTCCCCTCCATTACTTTCAATGGTGGGAACTTTGTGGACAGTGGTGAGGTCACCCGCGGTCAGCGGCTGAGCGCGGGTAACCCCACCGCTGACCGCAAAGTTCCCATCATTGAAACTAATGGAGGGAGCTGTGCGATGCGCTGTCTGCCAGCTCAGACGCGCATACAGCCAATCAGGAGAGTGCCACGAAGTGGCGCTTCCTGATTGGCTGAAGGGACCTTTCTGTGACAGCAGTCACGGGGGGTCTCTGCATTCGGGGAAAGGGGTCCCATGTGTAAACATGGGACCCCTTTCAGTCCGTCTGGTCCGTGTATTCATTTTTTTGTTTTGCCAAGTACGTGGATTACAAATCACAGGACACTGGATCAGGTGAGTATAATTTTATTCACAGGTACCCCGGATCGTCGGATCAGGAGACGTGGCAGTCGGCGGGTCAACATAGGTAAGTATGTATGTGTCGGCATGTATGAAATAAAGTTTTACTTTCACGGTGTGTATCTCCTGTTTTTATTTGGGTATTTTTTTCCAGTAGAACTACAGGTACCAGCAGGCCCGTTTTTCCACACGCATGCTGGTACTTGTGGTTCTCCAAGTACCAGCTTGCGGGGAGGCTTGCTGGGACTTGTAGTTCTTCTGGAAAAAACAATATTCTTTCATTTTACTCAAGGCTATCAGCCCCCCATCCGCAGCCCTTGGATGGGGGGGGGGGGGGGGAGAGACAGCCTCGGGCTTCACCCCTGGCCCTTGGGTGGCTGGGGGGGGACCCCTTGATTGAAGGGGTCCCCACTCCTCCAGGGTACCCCGGCCAGGGGTGACTAGTTGGATATTTAATGCCACGGCCGCAGGGCGCTGTATAAAAGTGACCCCCGGCTATGGCATTATCTGTCCAGCTAGTGGAGCCCGATGCTGGTGTAAAAAATACGGGGGACCCCTACGCTTTTTGTTCCCCGTATTTTTTGCACCAGCACAAGGCGCAGAGCCCGGTGCTGGTTTTAAAAATACGGGAGATCCCATGTCAGTTTTTACCCCAGATTTTTAGAACCAGGACCGCCTCGAAGAGCCCGAGGCTGGTTATGCTTAGGAGGGGGGACCCCACGCATTTTTTTTTCTGATTTTTACCATTCCATTTAAAAAAAAAATATATATATATATTTTTAAAAATATATAAATAATACTTGTGCCTCCAAAATAGATAAACCAAGTACCTAATCCCTTCTAATATAAATAGATATGCTATTACCAATAAAAAAAAACACAAAAAAACCCCATGTTTTTAAAAATTTTTATTAGATTCCGCCAGCAAAGTGTGGCGGATTGAAAATGACGAATTTACTGTCTAAAAGCACTGTTGTCGAATTTACAATCTTCAATTGAATATACTTTTGTCGAATTGCCGCATTTGTACCATTGCAGAAATGTCGAATTTGACAAATGTCGAATTTCAAAAAGTCGAATTTTGAAAGTCCGTTTTTTTGACGGAAAGTACTGAATTGCATTGTCGAATTTTTTTTTTTTTGGCGAAAATGTCCCGTTTTTCGACATTTTCGGGAATTCGACCGCAATTGCATATACCCCATGGTCTCCAGAACTGGACACAGTATTCCAGATGGGGCCGCACGAATGACCTATACAGTGGCATTATCACTTCTTTTTTTCCTGCTACTGATTCCTCTTCCTATGCAACCAAGCATCTGACTTGCCTTTCTCATTGCTTTGTTGCATTGCTTTCCTGCCTTCAAGTCACTTGAAATAGTGACTCCTAAATCCCTTTCCTCCTCAGTAGTTTCCATTATAGGACCCTTGATACTATATTTAGCCTTTGAGTTTTTGAGACCCAAGTGCATGATTGTGCATTTTTTTGCATTAAACTGTAGTTGCCACGTTCTTCACCATTTCCCAAGCCTACCTAGGTCTTCAATGGTTGCATGAGGACTTGCACTGCAGCAGTGTTAATCCTAAGCAATGGCAGAACACATGCTATATACACAAGTAGTGACAGAATGTACGTACACATGGAATCTAGAAGTACCTGGAGCTGAAGAATACAGAATCCCCCTACACTGGAATCCTACATAGGGACCCATACTTAACCCTCCCTGCTGCTTTGTCATTACATGCCGTTGCCATACCTGCATGCTAATGTTGAGAATTATTGTCTCCAAGGCAAATGCAGAGCAAGCAGTGACTGGCTAAATGTTATTGCAGCTCCTTTTAGAATTTCTCCATTATTTCTGTGGACAGAAGTGCACAGGAGGTCAAAACACCAGAGCATCAATTTACAGAATAAGTGTTCTTAATGAGTTTTGGACGTTGATTCACAATTATTTACTTTTCATATGTTAATAAATGAACAAAAAGTAAATTTAAAGTAGAACAACTAGGAAAGTCAATGGTGCTATTCACACCACGGGGTAAATTTACTAAGATGGGAGTTCTATTCAAGATGGGATGTTGCCTATAGCAACCAATCAGATTCCAGGTATTATCTTCTAGAAGGTGCTAGATAAATGAGAAGTAGAATCTGATTGGTTGCTAAGGGGAACATCCCATCTTAAATAGAACTCCCGTCTTAGTAAATTTACCCCCACGTGTTCTAAAATGTTGGGATGCAACATACTCGATTTCTCATGCATTAAGCAGCACTCCCGTTAGAGAAATATACAAATGTGTACTACTTTTCATGCATTTCTATTCATATTAACAGCGTTATAATGTGAATTGGTCGCAAGTCATAAAATGATCGCTCCTTTCACGGATACATTCCACTAAATATTAATAGAACAGTTTGAGAAATTTAGAGGGGATGTACAAATAGTCAACATTACTGTTCATTGTAATTCAGAAAATGATAGAAAATAAGACATAGCTTTTAAGTATTTTGTATAAATGTTCTTTTCTAGCTTAAAATTAAACTACTACGCTCTAAAAAAACAAAAAGAAAGGTAAAATAAAAAGGTAAAGGCAGTTTAAATATATAAAACAGACACAAAAAGGTAATTTATGACAAAGTTTGAGCATGTGGATACTCTCATATCTAAAAGATAAATAGGACGGTATTACAACACAAATTTGACACTTTTGTGATAAGACGTGCTGTGTCTGTTTATCCTCAAACACAACTGCAGCACTCTACATTTTTCTACATAATAAGCAGCTATACAATACTATTATACCCCTTTTACACTAGCTTAAAAAACACGGGTAAATGCATGGGGGCGCGGGTTTACCCGTGTTTTTTGCAAGTGGAAAAGGGTCCCCCCGCAAAAACCCGGATCAAGTGACCAGTGAATTCTACCCGGGTATCTACCTGGGTAGGACACGGGAATGATCCGGGTAGGGTTGTAGTGTAAACAGGAGCCGTGTCGATGCGACACGGCTCCTGTTTACACTGTATGGAAGGGCGGCGCTGGGAGATCATGTGATGTCCCAGCGCCGCCCCTGCCGCGTCACTAGCAGCGTCACCAACGCGGCAATATGTCGGGTTGGTGACTGCTGATGGGAAAGGGGGATGAGCACGGGCCGCAGCCGGGTAGCACCCGTGTCAGACTCCCGGCTGCGACCCGTGCTCATAGGTCGAAAAGGGGTATTAATTACAAACCTCCCAAAATTCTTCAAGTTGAAGCCAGGGGGAAATGCCTATTGCCCAGCGCTCAGGTAGTTGCTAGGCGTGCCCCCAGTCTCTCTCTCAAATGATGCTGCAGGCATGTGCATGGCATCTATTCACAACTTCCTCTGCTAAGCAGAGTAGCCGGTGATAAGGGTGCTTACAACCTCACCCCCCAATGCGGGACACTGCAAGCCACAGGTGGAACAGTGCCCGAAAAGCGAGACTGTCCCGCCAAATTCAGGATGGTGTGGAGGTATGTGATCGTATGCTTATAAGCAGGGCCCTGTTACCTGCTAACATGTTAACACCCAGAAGTAGATTTACTAAAGCTTCTAATAATGAAAAGTTTAAAAGCAAATTAAAAGCAACAAATCAGATTCTGTCTACCATTTTCTAGGATGCAAGAGAAATAATAGCAAGTTGTTATTGGCGACACCACCACTTTTATTTTGTAGAAACTTAGTAAATCTAACCCCCAGTCTTGTTTTATTCATTTATTTGACCCCAACTATAAAGCTCTTCAGAATAAGCTGGCTCTATATAAATAAATGTTAATAGATAACTTATTGTGACTTTTGTCTAATTATCAGTATGTCCTCTGGAGTACAATATTCAGGTACTGATTGATGCAGTTTTCAAAAGGCTCCGGAAATAATGGGTAGGCCCAGCTGTAAGTAGAAAACAGAGGGTGAAAAGGAATGATATGGGTGATAGGGGGTGGTAGTTTCCATTGAGTGCCTAACGATGTCAGGGGATCCAGTCTCTAAGTTGACAGTAACTAGGTCGACAATGTCTAGGTCGACCACTATTGGTCGACAGTAACTAGGTCGACAGGTCAAAAGGTCGACATGAGTGTTTTTTTTTTTTAACTCTTTTTTTGAACCTTTTCATACTTAACGATCCATGTGGACTACGATTGGAACGGTAATCTGTGCCGAGCGAAGGCACCTTGCCCGAAGCATGGCGAGCGAAGCGAGCCATGCGAGGGGACGCGGTGCACTAATTGGGGTTCCTGGTCACTCTACGAAGAAAACGACACCAAAATAAAATAAAAAACTCATGTTGACCTTTTGACCTGTCGACCTAGAACATGTCGACCTAAAGACCCTGTCGACCTAGTTACTGTCGACCAATAGTGGTTGACTTAGTTACTGTCGACCTTCCATACCACACCCGATGTCAGTAGGGGGACCCACCCACTGTTCCTGATGAGCCACTGAGGCTGCATTGGTTTTTCCTGCGGGTAGGTAGCTGTGGGGAGAGAACTGGCAGAACCAGGGCCTGCGATTATGTTCAGCGGCCCTAGCAATAGTGTTTTATATATATATATATATATATATATATATATATATAAAATATATAATATATCAAATCAATAGTGGAATTACAAATTGCTGTAGTTAAAATTCAGCAATTTCCTGATCTAGCTGACTCTAGATGTGTTTTCATATACTGCGGCTTCAGTTGCGACAAACAGCCCCTCTCTTCACAACAGGTCCCGGGCAACTCGCCCATGCACAGTGACACAATGTCAATCCTATACACATAAACACATAAATAAAAAGACAAAGCTACTCTGATAGATTACACTGATTGACTGGACATGTGGCATTTGTATGCAGAGTAGCCTTGAATCTGTATATGAAGGGCTATGATGCAGTGGCCATGACTTTCTCATGCCAAGTTCTGCTGTATTTTATCTGCGATGCATGTGTTTTACACTGATTCCTGTGTGGTTCAAGTCCCAGTCCAGCGTCTGTAGTACACCGTGAGTGTTGCTTTGCTGCACCTGCGATGCAAACACAATGCAAAATTTTAAGAAACAGATGTTAGGCTTCACCTCTTGGAGCATGTCAGTCACACCAGGCGCCTTGCGCTGTATAGAGTATGGACGCTCGGTGTATGAGGACACGTATGTATGTATTTCTGTATGTTCAAAAGATGATTTAGCAATAGTAAAAATTCGGAATTAGATTTTATAGTTAAGAAATACTAAGTGGGCAGCTCCTTACAGCAATGTCAGATGTAATCACCTTCATCATAGTTTTTCGCTTCAATGTCAAGACTGTGTTAGGTAGCATCTGCCTCAACGTTACAGGAGGTACTTCACCACTCCGACACTTCGCCGCCGACAGAAGAATAAATCCATTGGTTTTGAATATGCCGTAATGGCTATGGGATTAGGACACTAGCATACAATATCCCTAACATTAATAGGCAACAATGTGCATGTACTGTACAGTAACACGTCTGTTTGCGTCCGTGTACACTACTGGTTTTATGTTGATTTATTGGACTTGGACGCTCACATATTTCTAAAGTACTGTAAATGGACCATACTGTGGCTTTATCACGTTTGTTTGCATCTGCATATGCTGTACTATTTGCATCTGTACTGTTATATACTGTATGAAATAATGTAGCGTAACGAGACACATAGTAAGAATTACTTTACTAGTGCATTTCAGTATTGTATTTTACGGGAGACTACACGAATGCGCAGTGGTGATAGTAAAAAGCGACATCTGGTGGATGATCGCAGGTATTACACATAAAGGTAACGTCAAACGCTCTGTGCGCCTCCGTGAGATTAGGTGCGCCTCTCTGTGACTAGGCGCGCCTCCCTGCGCCCCGGTACGCTGCGTATGCCCGAACGCGACTAACGCCTCAGCCAGTCAACATAACGGAGGACCCATTTGTATCTGCAATAATGAACATTACTCATTTTAAGCTCTGAAGCTTTAAAAAAAAAAAAAAAAAAAAAAAAGTTATACAATGCAAGTCACATTTCACTATAGCAAATGTGTACAACTTTCTTATACACAGATCTGTTTTTTCATACATTACTTTTTATATTTTATTCCACAAGTCATGTTCACATAACAAAATAGCAACTTCTAATAATCATTACATGTAACAGCTGATGGCTAATTATCATTTAATATTATATACTAACCGAGAGCAGTGTTTATATATGCACTAGCTACAATATCTGGGAAATACAGTCAAGCTACGTTCTCCACCCAGTGAAATGGCCACACCGCAGGATGCTCAGTCCTTAACCTGTCCTTTCACATCTGTATGTCCCCACAATCTGAAGATGCACAGCACCATGGCATCTTATATTAATATAATTACTAATAATAATAACCATAATAATAGTAAGGTCCACCTAGCCTGAGACACACCTGTGTATCCTTTAGTAGCATTTAAAGAGCATCTATCACTTAGTCATTTTGTGAGTTATTTTATAATACAGCTAACCAAGTTGGGAACGGTGACATCACTGCGACACAAAAGGCTGTGGGTCAAATGTACTAAGCATCGAAAAGTGAAAAAGTGGAGAGTGCTAAACTACCAACCAACCAGCTCCTAACTGCCATTTTTCAAACAGGGCCTGTGACATGGCAGCTAGGAGCCGATTGGCTGGTACTTTATCACTCTCCACTATATCACTGTTTAAGGCTTAGTACATCTGGCCCTGTAGTCTGCTCTCACATGAATATTAAGGTGCATACACACGGATCGATTTCCCGTGAACTGGCAGTAGGCAATTTTGGCTATCTGTACCAGCGATTTTGATGAAGTGTGCAAGCGATTTTGGCTATGGGCGATTTTGACTAACTCATTTAAATAGGGGGATGTTTTCACTTTTCCAGCGACATAGTCGAAATTGACTTGCCTGCACAGTCTATTTTTCATAGTGATAGCGAACTGGCGGGGACGCGCATTGCTCGCTGTGCACACATAGCGAGCGATATGCACTAACTTTCTTAGCGATTTTTACTATATAGTCATCACTGAACCATATAGCTCCGTGTATACACACCTTTAGGTTCCCCATAAAATAGCTGCCTTCAGGTCTCAGTGATGTCACTGGTCCCTATTTAATCAACGAGTTGTATTCTCCTCAATACTCATTAAGCACTGTGCAGTGGTGATAGGTGAACTTTAACGGGCAGGATAGAAGGGAAGCTCATTCCACTTTACAAGGTTACAACAAGCCTCATTCATGTGGTTACAGGACATACTGTTCATGACAAACCAAAACATGACATACAACAAAGAAGCACACAGTATCATCAAATTCTAATGAGTCTACTATGATGTTTGAAAATAGGAGTTATTAATAAGCAATAAATATGAAGGGTAAAAAAAAAATATCTGGTAAGAAAAACTTAGTGATTATCTAGTTAAACTTTGATGAATTGCAAAACAAACCCTCCAGCTACGAAAGCTGTTAAACCCACATTCCAGGTAGAAATGGAAGAAATGACACGCTAGTGCCAAGGACGTTGCTAGGCAGTGACGTGTTAATGCTAACGTTCACATGTGGCGGGAGTTCTCTGCACATTCCAAGTTACAATCCAGCATGTCTCACCTATCCAAAGGTCACAATGTACCCTCCCAACAGCATACGGCCAATACAAGCTTACTACTTTTTTTAATTTTTAATTTTTAACATCTTGTTTATTAAGCTTACTTCTTCTTAGAAAGTAAAGATAACATTCCCATAAAGGCTTTATAATTCAGATTTTGTTTGTAGTGCATGGGATTGCAGGTTGGGTCAGAGCTTGGCACTTAAACTACTGTAACTTTCAAATCTAAGCTTCTCCCTCCTGCAACCCCACAAATCCACTACTTCTTTAAAATGAGTCTAGAAAGGAGTAGCAGTAACCCCATGAAACTGTTCGAACAATATAACAAGCCAGTAGGGAAAAGACTGTCAAGAACCAAAAAAAACGAACCAATTTTGGTCAGAACATAGACACACCGCCCGATTAAGGAAGGGGCTCAGGGAATACTGTACCCGAGGCCCCCTGTCTTAAGTGCCCTGGGCCCCCCAAATGCTTAATCCGGCCCTGCGTAGGAAACGTATGGAGCAGGGACGTGCAGTCAGGGGAGGCAGTACCTCACCTGTCATAATGATTAAAATAATATAAAGAATATATTTATAACACAGATTCTGTGTCATAGATATCTTCTTTGTTATTCTAATAATTTCCCCTGTGAAATACAGTCGCAGGAGGCAATGAGAGCGGTGCCTCCTGCTGACAGCAGTGAAGGTGCTGAGGTAGGGGGCGGGCAGGGGGCAGGGCCAAACCACGGGCTGTAAAAGCCCATTGAAAAATGTATGAAAAGCGGCACCTGTTACACTGCCTCAATGACAGGGGCCCACATGACTGCACGCCCCTGTCAGCCTAGCAGATGTGATTGGCCCAGCGGATCCAGTACTGCTGAATCTGCTGGATAGTGGGCATATGCAGCGGCGGGAAACGGTGGAGGTAGCAGGCATTCACAGCGGTGGGACCCAGCGGTGATAGTGTGGATGGCGGCAGGCCTGGATCTGGGAGGATCCGGTCTTTGCTAGCCATTGTTCACACTTCGGCAGCAGCTGGCTTATATAAGCCAGTGCAAGGCAGCGGTTGGGCAGTCCGTTGGCGGGGAGGGAGCATGGAAGAGCTCCCGAAGAAAGAAGTCTCTGGAATCCCTGGTGGCAGCAGCCATGAAAAAGAGCTGACCGTCCGCCGCCCCCAGGTGCATATGCAGTGTAATAAATTATTAAAACATTGTAGTGTAATAAATTATTAAAACATTGTGTCATGTTTTTATTTTAATATTTTCTTTACAGACGGACTACAGGTGCCAGCGGGCCCTTTACGTCCAGGCATGCTGGCACTCCAAGTGGCAGAATGCTGGGGCAGTCTTGCTGGGACCTGTAGGCCACCTGTAAAGAACATTATTAACATACAATGAACCCCACACCCACCGCCACCAGGGGTGCGGAGCATACCCAGTGCTGGTTGTTGCTCGGGAGGGGGGACCTCATTTTATTTTTTGGGGGGTCCCCAATTTCCGAGGAATTCCGAGGCTGACCGGGTTGAGGGCTGGTTATTGTGATGGCAGGGGGAACCCACACTGAATGTCCCCCCTGCTATGGCATTAACACCCTGGCTGGTTGTGCCCGGAGCTGGTTATTATTATATGTGGAGACTGCATACACCATGGAGGCATGGGGGGGTTTGTTCAATTAGCCAGTGCTTCCCCAGTCATAGAACTCACTGAACGTCACTGGTATGGAGGACCGTTACCTCGCCTGGAAGACGAGAGTTGAGGCAAGAGCCATAAGTAAGCCAGCTTCCAAGAAAAGGACTGAAGATCCACTGAATGTAAAGGCTCATATGGAGCCTGTTTGAGAGCTGATAGAACAAGATTAAGATTCTATGGTGTTACCAGTGTACAAAAAAAGTGGTTTAATACACACCACGCCTTATAAAAATGGTACAAACCTTTGGAAGAAGGGCCAATAGATGCTGTAAATATATTGACAGGGCTGAAAACTATTTTTTGTTTTTATTAAGACAGTAAACATACAAATAGAGCAATGTATATAGACATTAAAACATTTCCAGCAAAGGCACAGTAAAACACAGCTAGAAACATTTGAACAGTCCGTACAATCTCCAAGAATAACTGCCTTCATTTATGATAATACAGAAAAGTCTATCTTTTAAAACTAAACATCAAAAACAGCCAATAGAAAGAAACAGAAAGTTAAGAAAGGAAAGAGAGAGTAAGAAAGACAGAAGAAAAGGTATCCCTAGTGAAAACAGGGTTACGAGCAAAGTAGACATATTATAAACATCTCCACTTCCAATAAACTAAATTGTAATGAAAACAAGCACTAAAAACTGACCTACAAATTCATGTTAGTGCGGCATGTGGGCGATTCTTTAAATTCATGCCAAGATAGCCAAATAGCTGCAAAATTGGACACTCGTCCCGTGGACAAAGAGAGGAGATCCTCCATCTCCATGAAATACTCAATCTTCTTAAGACAGTGTTTAATCGAGGGAGGTGTAGTAGATCTCTGGTTCGCAGGTATTATAGCCTTAGCCGCGTTATTAAGGTGTATGAGCAGTGAATGTTTGTAGGTGTGTGTGTTGGCAGAAGTCAAATTAAGTAACCAGAACCCTGGGTCTGTGTGCACTACATCTTTAAGTATTAACTCTAAGCATTTAAACACCTCAGTCCAAAAAGGGGATATAAGAGTACAATCTCACCAGATATGTAAAAAACTTTGTGGAGCAGATTTACATCGCCAACATTGGCCAGATACAGTAGGATACATCTTATTGAGAATTAGGGGTATTCTATACCATCTATACAGAATCTTATAAATATTTTCCAACGTGGATAAGCAGAGCGAACTCGCTTGTGTTGTGCGAAATATCGAGTCCCAGTTAATCTGTGCAACCAGGCCCTGAAGATATCTCTCCAAAAAAATTGTAAACTGAAAAGGCCGGGTGAAAAGGTTTTGAATTATAATAGTATATATCTGGGAGATAGTATGAGAGGGAGATTGAGGGGAAATACACAGTCGTTCTAAAGTGGTTAGATCTCTAGTTATATCAGAAATATTGTCAGAGGATGTCAGAAAGTGACGTAGTTTAAGGTATTTCCAGAATTCGGAGCCTGGTAGTTTCCAGAGTGATTGGATATCTGAAAAAGACCGTATCCTGCCTGAGCACACCAGCTGACCCACTCTGAAGACCCCATTCTCAGGCCACTGTGTAAAAGCAGCACCATGAAGACCTGGAATAAAGTCTGGGTTAAAAAGGAAAGAGGTGAGAGGGGACAATTTGGACCATATATAGCTACATAACTAAAGCTTACTCCATATTTTAAGAGTGGGAGAAGACATAGGGTGAGTAACCTTTGGAAGAGAAGGCAGCCAATGAACAACTTCAATATAGTGTGAAAAGCAACCTTCTTCCAACGACACCCATTGTTTATGGTCTTTTGCTCGAGACCATTCAAGAATCCTGTTTAACATCACTGTGCGGTAGTAACTAGGGATGTGTGGCAATTGTTGGCCTACTATGTGTTTTTCTCCTTTATGTTTCCTCATGAATAATATATCAGGTAATAAACGCGGCGTGGTGCTTCCCCAGACAAATGTCGGATGAACGGAACGAAACCATGAGGGCAGAATATATATATTATATATATATATATATATATATATATATATATATATATGAGGAGAGTTTGCAGAAAATATAATATTTTAGGCAAAGAGTTAATTTTAACCACGTTTATTCTACCAAACCATGATAGACATAAACGTAGCCACTTTTGATAGTCTAAACGGAGTGACTTCAGTAGTGGAATAAAATTTAAAGAAAACAATTTAGTCAAATCATTTGAGATCTGCACACCTAAATATTTCAGCTTGTGATCGTGCCACGTAAAGTGGAATGATTGTTTCATACTATCAACCACATGAGGAGAGGCCATCAAGTTCATTGCTATAGATTTGGAATAGTTGAAAACTACTTTTAAAAGACAAAGTTGTAAGCCAGCTTTCAAACCACCCTGAAGGAATGCCAAGAAACGAGAGAGGTGAAACTTGTACGTATGAACTCTTGTCTGTTCAAACTACAATATATAGAGATTCCATACTCTATGGTAAGTGCAAGACAAACTGGAGTCCGGGCTCGTTGTATTGTACAGACTATCGAAAGAGAAGAACCTCAAGCTTTGAAAATCTCGGTTTCAAAAACCAGGCCATTAAAGACAATCGAGAAAGGTCCCGTGTGTAGGGGTGGTCTTCAGTATGCCGACTGACGGGATCCCGGCGCACAGTATACCGGCGCCGGGATCCCGACAGCCGGCATACCGACACTTATTCTCCCTCGTGGGGGTCCACGACCCCCCTGGAGGGAGAATAAAATAGCACGCCACCGTGCCCGTAGCGTGGCGAGCGCAGCAAGCCCGCAAGGGGCTCATTTGCGCTCGCCACACTGTCGGTAAGCCGGGAGCCCGACCGCCGGCATACCGTAGTGAACCCGTGTGTAGAACAGACCTTGTACTAGCAGGTCTCGTCAAAGTGAGAGACTCCAATTGGGATCTACAGACGTTTTAAGAATATCGGCATACCACAGCCTGCGTGTCCAGTCTGGAGCCATTAGGATTACCATAACTGGTCGATTTGTTATGCGCTTGAGTACCTGAGGAAATAAACAAGCTAGATGAAAGTCCCACTGCAAGCACTTATGTGCAAAAACGTCTAGCCTGCGTAGTTATAGCCCTACCCTTAACCTCCAGGTTTATAATTTTTTGCATAACCTCACTAGCTAACATTAGCAGCCCAGAAAATCGCAATTGCATTGGCATACAAACATGTATTAGGCTTAGTGTACAGTATTGATATAGGACCCCCTACATATCTCTACTGTAGAACATTCAGGCAAAGTCCACATTTCAGATTCAGAGCACTGCACAAAGGGGGTCACTCCGAGTTGATCGCTCGCTAGCTAGCTATTTTTTGCAGTGCCGCGATCAGGTCAAAACTCGGCAAAACTGCGCATGCACCGCAATGCACAGGCGTGTCGTACGGGTTCAAAGCGAATCGGTGCTGAGTGATGGATTTAACGAAGAATCCGTTCGCACAGCCGATCGCAAGGAGATTGACAGGAAAAAGGCGTTTATGGGTGTCAACTGACCGTTTTCTGGGAGGGTTTGGAAAAACGCAGACGTGTCCAAGCGTTTGCAGGGCGGGTGTCTGACGTCAATTCTGGGCTCGGATAGGCTGAAGTGATTGCAGCGGCTGAGTAAGTTCAGACCTACTTAAACTGCACAAAACTTTTTTGTACCACTCGGCTGCACAAGTGTTCGCACACTTGCAAAGCAAAAATACACTCCCCCATAGGCGGTGACTTTCTGATTGCAGCGCTGCAAAAAACAGCTAGCGAGCAATTAACTCGGAATGACCCGCAAAGTTTCATTTTCAATATACAGATGTGTCCTTACACATCCAGCCTCAATATGCCATGCAGCGCAAGATGCCTGGCGCGAGTAAGCCTCCAGGTTTCGTGCAACTCCGCTAACGTCTGGCTTTTTTTTTTGCCAAAAATTAATCTTAGTCACAACGCGATGTTACTAGGACGCACGAGGCTGTGCTGATTAATTTGACATACAACACGTGTATATTATGTGTTACTGATTCTGTAAACAGAGCACAACAGAACTTGTATTGGAAAAAAGCTGTGACTGAGTCATTGCAGCATTTCGTATACAGACTCAGAGGGGTAAATTTACTGAGATGGGAGTTCTATTAGCAACCAATCAGATTCTACTTCTAATTTATCTAGCACCTTCTAGAATATAATACCTGGAATCTGATTGATTGCTATGGGCAAATCCCATCTTAAATAGAACTCCCATCTTAGTAAATTTACTCCAGAGACTCACTCGCACACAGAAATACAAGTATCATATCAAATTAACCAGCACAGTCTTCTCGTGCGTCCTAGTTGCATTGTATTGCGACTAAGATGTATTTTCAGCATAAAAAGAAGCAAATATGAAGCCCAACGCTAGAAGATTCTCACATGACCTGCCGTGCCATGAGGGGCTGTTTGGAATGACTACTGCAAAGATGTATTAGTACACATCTGTAAGCCTATGGAAATCCACCTCTAGGACATCAGTGTTCTAAGAACAGCAGAGAAACATTATTTTTAGAATAAGTTTTTTTCCCCTCTTTAACCATTGTTGGCAATACATTTTCCCAAAGCAGTCAAAAACCAGAAACACCATCACATTAACTGTGCACCTAGAACAAAGTGTTTTTATTTTCTACCAGTAGAGGGCAGAAGACCCTAACTGAACATTATCTGCACCAGCCATTTAATATCATTTACAAACCTAACTCCTACAAATTGGGAAGATTACATGTATTTGTTAAATAACCCTCTAATTTTTACCCTACAGCAAAACGTGTCAATGATCTAGTACACTGCGCTAACGAACAACAAATATGAGAAACACTGTGCAGGAATGACAGACTAATTGGTTACATCACCTGATTTCATTACGGGCTGTCTAGGCAGGACTAAATGTCAACAGAAACAATCATGTGGGTGTATGGTACATTTCACACACGGACTAAGATGCAGCAAGAAAAACATGAGACAACTGAACACACCCTGGATTGTGTGAAAATATGTATTTGTTTCTTAATTTCATCTTACGACCTGTATATGTAGCTACACTTAGTGCAGTAATAACAAGTTCTCTTAATAAAACATAGGGCAGACTGTTTGGTTTTCCATTTAATAGGTGTGTTTGCGCCCACAGCCTCTGCATGTGTCTTCAATATAAACAAGTTCCATTTTGCAATGTATCCCAAGATGAAATGGAGAACAATGAAAGACACAATAATCAGCACTTATATAACATGGGGGAAGCTTACTATCTGACACGCGTATTATGTGGGGCCGATGCAGAGCTGAACGCAGTTCAGTCGTAATTGCTCCGTGTTGGCTACATGGACAGAAATGCACATATACCCACAAATGTAGAGTTGTAGGGCTCTCTGCAACCAAACGCCTCCCTCTGCATGCTTCGTGTCAAATCCATCATTGTTATCAGTGCACATTTTCCCTGCCTGGTATAAAGGCCCATATGAGAATAGAAGTATGTATGTGTACAAAGAACTCTGCACAGCCCACAATTAAGTTGACATGCCCTCTCTAAACTCAATCCACGTGAGAACGCCCCATTATCAGCCACTTATACACCTTCAGCTGCCAGTGGAGATACCACTCAGTGGTGTACATATGACTCTGCATCACCTGTACTTGCATATGCTCATCTCCAAAGCAAGGGCGGCTCAAGGGCAGGCTGCCCTAGTGCAAGCGGTGCTGCAGCCTAGTGCTGCATATGCAGATACCCCGCCAGTACCACCTAGTCCGGCAGTCAGAGGCATAGCTGCACTATGTTATACCTGGCCGCCCTAGGGAAAGTCCGGTCTCTTCTTCTCTGTTGCCAGAATGCCGGTCAGGATGACGTTGCTCCGTGTGACATGAACACATTCATCATTCTGGGAGGAGTGCAGTGAGAAAGAGAGGAGCCACTCAACGGCACCTCGGCATCCAGCATGCCTCAAGTAAAATATAGGTAAGTAGTGGCGGCTCCAGAGGTTGGGCCTCACACCAACTGCTACAAACGGTCATCCCAAACTGACTCACTGGCAGTTGGTGTGACTCCCCAATTTGAACTTTGGACTGCACTGCAGCCCCACCTCTGAAGCCGCCACTGCAGGTAAGTGAAGGGGGCATGTGGGGCAGTCCAAGGAAGAGACATAGCAGGTGAGGGCAAGGACATGATGTGGGGTAGAGGCTGGTGAGGAGGGAGCATGTGAGGCACAGACTGATGAAAAAGTGGTATGTTGGGTCAGGCAGATGAGACTTGTGAGAAGGGGACAGCATGTGTGTGAGGCTATGGGGACAACGTGAAGTTATGGGCAGCGTGTGTGTGAGGCAGCGTGTACGTGCTTCAAAGGACACACCGCACAAAACTGCAATACATATGTCCACAACTTTGTACCGTCCTCTGTGTATGTACAGGTTGAGTATCCCATATCCAAATATTCCCAAATACAGAATATTCCTAAATACGGAATTTATTGAGTGAGAGTGAGATAGTGAGACCTTTGCTTTCTGATAGCTCAAAGTACACAAACTTTGTTTAATACACAAAGTTATTAAAAATATTGTATTAAATGACCTTCAGGCTGTGTGTATAAGGTGTATATGTAACATAAATGTATTCTGTGCTTAGATTTACATCCCATCACCATGATATCTCATTATGGTATGCAATTATTCTAAAATACGATATCCAAAATAATTCTGGTCCCAAACATTTTGGATATGGGATACTCTGTTTCCAGAAAACAGACTTGCACATCATCTAATGGGTTTATTCCACACACGCCTACTCTCCTGGATCCGGCAGAAGACACCCGATTTTTAGGGCAGCCCCCGCAGTCCCGGAAAATTGGGCACACCTCCTACATCCCGCCCACTCCCTAGTGAAGTGGTCAGAATGAGGAGATAAATAGAAGGAATGCCAGGGCCCCCAATGAAGGACGGGGCCTAGTGATGCATTTCTATGAAATTGCATATTGCTGCGGCAATTTTCCAGCAAGGGGGCAGGCCTAATGTCGTGACTAGCCCGGACAGCCTCTGTCGCCGCCCACCTGCATCTCCTCTCCGGGCTTCTCCCGGACAGGAAGCTGATAAAAGTAGGCAAGCATGGTTTTTTTTTTAAAGGCTAATGGTTTTACTAGTAAAACATGGTTTGTAAAATTACTGCCCTTTTAAATTTCTGGCATAAACACTTTCAGAAAAAGTGGGGTCATTCATGGTTCAGTTCAAACATGCATGTCTCTTTTTGCGATCTTACATAAATGTCCACATACCCGGGCTTGATGCAATTGGATGGAACCTGGGATATGTTGCTGCAGAACTGTGTGCACGGTACAAATTTGTATGCATAGTTGTAACCAAGGGGGTAATTCCAAGTTAATCGCAGCAGGAAATTTTTTAGCAGTTGGGCAAAACCATGTGCACTGCAGAAGGGGCAGATATAACATGTACAGAGAGAGATAGAGTTGGGTGTGGTGAGTTCAATCTGCAATCTAAATTGCTGTGTAAAAATAAAGCAGCCAGTATTTACCCTGCACAGAAACAAAATAACCCACCCAAATCTAACTCTCTCTGCAAATGTTATATCTGCTCCCCCTGCAGTGCACATGGTTTTGCCCAATTGCTAACAAACTTGCTGCTGCAATCAACTCAGAATCACCCCCCATATTAGGATACGTACACTTGATTTGCTATTAGTCATCATCATCATCACTGTGAACTTGCACAGTGAATGTCGGAATAGATCAGACTTCAATTGAATATACCCCATAGGCTACTGTTGTTGACCGGAACGCATCTCGAGCTCTGCATATTGGGGGTCATTCCAAGTTGATCGCTAGCTGCCGTTGTTCGCAGCGCAGCGATCAGGCAAAAAAATCGACACTTCTGCGCATGCATATGGTGCGCAGTGCGCACGTGCGACGTACTTTCACAAAAGCTGATGCAGTTTCACACAAGGTCTTGCAACGCTTTTCAGTCGCACTGCTGATCGGTGAGTGATGGACAGGAAGTGGGTGTTTCTGGGTGGTAACTGACCGTTTCGGGGAGTGTGTGTAAAAACGCAGGCGTGCCTGATAAAAACGCAGGAGTGGCAGGGCGTGTTTGTGACGTCAAAACAGTAACTAAACAGACTGAAGTGATCGCTAGCTAGGAGTAAGTCTCGAGCTACTCTGACACTGCACAATCTTTTTTTGTAGCAATGCTGCGAACCTCTCGTTCGCACTTCTGCTAAGCTAAGATACACTCCCCGAGGGCGGCGGCTTAGCGTTTGCACTGCTGCTAAAAGCAGCTAGCGAGCGATCAACTCGGAATGAGGGCCACTGCCCAAAATAATGTTAAGTGTGCAAACTTTTCAATAATAAAATGATAATTTTACGTTCGCCTTTGAATCAGCCACTGTCTTTGAAGATGCCCCTCAAGTGCATAATGAAGTAGCAGTAGTTCGGAGCTATAACGACAAGGCAGATTCAATTAACAGTGGGCTTCAATACACAGCTTTAACTTAGCTCCCGTGTTAAGTGCCCAACTCTATTCAATTACTGGCCACTTGCGAGTAACCCCGAGGGTGCACTTAATGTGGATCTTACCTCACAGATCTAGAGATGGTTAGAAAATTCCACAATAAGCGCACCCTCCGGGCTTACCGTGGGAAGTAATCAAGCCCGGCGACAGGGGGGTACAAAGGGTACATCCATCCCGGCCCCTAGGTACAGAAGGATCTCAAGGTTCAGAGGAGACACAAAATGGGGCCGCAGTGCCTAAATTTGATTTACATGCTGGCCACACCATCCGTCCATCTGACCGTGCAACTAGCATTAAAAAACAAGGAAGCCGGCCAGAGTAACCAGCCCCCTCTACTCCTAGTGACCTCCTCCCTGGCTTCTCCTGT